>NC_083339.1:103763939-104071884 GCF_019175385.1 Lycium barbarum | reverse complement strand
GCTCGGTAGATAGATACAAGGCTAGATTAGTAGCTAAAGGATTCCTTGTTTGTTACTTTATGAGATTTATTCAGTTGAATAGTTTATGGCTTTAAAACATTTTTTACTTGAAAGATGAATTTGAGTTTATCCCAACATATTAAGCGGCATTGTTTTTTTTTTCGGGAAGTACTGATTCTGATGAACAGACTTGCTTCAAATTTTATTGTTTGTTAAATAAACTCTCGACTTAACTGAAGAGGCTTATCGGTAGATTTGATCTTTTGTTTTAAAAGATGAAGTTAGGGTGATTTCTTGAAAATTATGTGGTTGAAGTTGACTTATTTCGAGGATATCCGCTTATGGAAAAAATATTTCGAGGAAATCTTGATTTTACTGGACAATGTTGTTGCTAAATTTGTTCTTTAAAAGATGAATTTCAGTTGGATGTTCTTTAAAAATATTTTGTTTGTACTCGGAAGTGCAAACTTCTACTGTTTGAGTAAGCTATTTCTGAGTGTTCATTCTACTGAATAATTTTCATTACTAGAACTTTTTTCTTCATTTTAATCTTGGTTTTCCTTTTAAAATTGTTTCTTTGTTATGTGTGTAACTGTGTATCAAAAGTTTCGTGTTATTAGAGTATTGAATTTTAGTTTCAACGTGCAATTTGAAACTAATATTTTATGAATGACACGGAGAACGATCACTCGCTCTCCCCATGAGCTAATATTCACATTCTAGATAATTTTTTAAACACGTAGAATGCATGACTCTAAGGGAAGAAACTCAAGAAATAGCATATATTAACTTACTTTATATGTACTCCTCAATTTGCTCAATGATGCCAACAAGCTGAACAACGTCAACCTACATAATTGTACTCATATCAGTAAACAACCGCTCATTTGAATTTGTAATAATAGAATTAACGAGTGACAACAAGCTCAAGTCACGAAAATGTCCTATTTATTCATCATAGTGATTCATAGCTTCAAGCTTATCCTAAACGACTTGTTCTCATCATTAAATTAATTACATGCTATAATACTCAACACTCATTAATTGTTCAATTATCTTCTCCAACCTTTCGATAACTTCATTAGTTACATTATATTAGGATTCATAAATATTGAATTTACAAGAATAAAAAATATGATAACTACATCCACACATCATAAATATACGCGATAAATGAGCTTTTAAGTTGTGGGATTACCTCTTGTGGCTCAACTCTTGAAAGTCCCAATTTGCAGTATTCTTGACCAATTTCAGAATTTGAATGAAAAAATATGAATTCCATTAATTAATGTTCTCATTATTAGTGTTGATAAGATGATATTAACTCAATTTAGAGGAATTTTTAGGTGTCTCGCGAGAATCGTGTGCGCCCCTCTCTCCCTCTCTCTTATAAATTTCATTTTCGCCCGACTATTAGTGACCTCGCGCGCTTATGGTGTGCATGTTGACCATTTTTTCCTTCCTTTCCGCACGACCTTCCCTCCTTTTTGCCTTACCCAGCTGCTGCATCTTCCTCAGGCACTGGGTGCGCATCGTGTGACCTGGGTGATGGCAATTGGAATTTTGTTCCTTTTTTGTCTTTCATTTTTTGCACATTGGCTCAATACTCTCGCTTCCAACACCACACATGATATAATTTAGTCTAAACATCCTCATGATTTTGTCACACTCGTGTGGTGTCACACCCCCAACCATGGCCTGGGCGTAACACGGCACTCGGGCCTTGCTTGCATGTGTCCGAGCGAACCTCATGGCTTGCTTGTCAACATGGGCAACAAAACAATATAATCTATATGATGCAATTTAAATGAATCATGGAAATGTAATTTGCGGAATAAAGTCTTGAAATTATCTCGTAGCATGAAATATCATGAAAACGTAACAGTCTGCAAACATGAAAGCATAACTGACTCTGTGGACTAACATCTGTTTATGAAACCTCTAAAACATGTCTGAATACTACCTACCAGGGCATGGTCCTAGACTACCATAAACTGAATACTAATGCAGACTCCATGTTGAACCCCGAGAGGAGTGGGGCTCACCAATAAGCTGATAACTGAAGTGATCCTACTGCGCAGGAGTATGCTCCTGAAAATCGGTATCTGCACCGTGAAGTGCAGGCCCCGAGCAAAAGGGACGTTAGTACGTGGTGAATAGTACTAGTATGTAAAACCTGCTGAAATGAAGAACATGGCACAACATAGGTATAGGACATGAACTGAAACTGAATGTAACTTGAACATGAGCATGAAACGTGAGTAAAGTCTGAAAACAGGAAATCAATGGAAATACATGTATGTAAAACTGCTTGTAACGTGGGGAACGCTATAGTATAACCGACAACATGATCTGGTACTTGCGTCCTACCAGCTAATCACTCACACCTTGCCAGGGATGTGAGATTTAAGTAATAATAAGCATGTAAGGATCCAAACTGCATAATGAAGGTGTTGCCTCCTTGCTGACAACCCTTATCCTACAGTGGCAGCGTAGTTTCAGGTTATCTGAGCCTTCTCGGTTAACTAAGCAATTCCCAAAAACATGAACATGATATAGTTGGCTAAGAAGCCCATGATTTTCGTGAAATAACTTGTAATCATAATTTCACGAAATAACTTGTAACGTAGTTTCATGAAATATCTTGTAATATGGTTTCTTGAGATAAGTTGTCAAATTCTTGCAAATATGTTCTTGATTCATGAGTAATAACAATATAAAGTTTCATATAAACATAATGAGAACACATAAGGAAGAATTCAAGATTCCTGGATTAAGCTAGGGCTCCTAATAACCGTAATGGAATATTAGGAATACAATAACGAATATAGATACAAAATTCATGTACATAAATACATAAATACGGGCTACCAATATGTTGGGTTTAATGCCCTAGGATTTGAACTTCATGAATATCAAGAAACGGAGCATGGGGAAGAACGTAGAGATTCCCACATGTAGATGGAAGTTCTACATACCTTAATTGCTCCAAAACTTGAATTAAAGACTTGAGTTTTGGAGAAGATTTCCTAAATCTTGATTCTTGAACCTTGAGATGGGTTTTCTTGAAAACCCTAGATTAGGAACAATAATTTCTTGCTTAGATTATTAGAATATATGTTAGAATTGAGTGGGAAGGGTTTGGATTGACTTACCTTGATGTTTTGGATTGTTGCTAGGGCTTGGAATTGTGAATAATGAAATAAAAGAACTCAAGGCTTGAATTTATACAAAAGTGAGGCGGAAGTTATATGGACGTATTATCGGTCCGTATAAAGTTATACGGTCCGTATAATATGACCATATTTCATCATGGCTGAATAGAACGTCGATTCGGAGCGTCATGAAGTACGGACGACTTATACGGTCCGTATAAAATTATAAGGGCTGTATAAGTAGTTCGTATAACATGACCAGTGAACGGACTGCTTTGTACCCCTTCAGTAAAATGGCCATAACATTTTGTACAGATGTCCCCTTGACCCCCATAATATACCGTTGGAAAGGTATTTCAAAGAGCTACAACTTTCAGGAAGGAAGTTTTCACAAATTCCTAACGCAAGTGCCCGAAAACAGGCCATAAGTACAGACTGTCCTAGACTTAGACGAATTTAGAAGGCCTTAAGAACTTCACTTTTTGATTTGACTTCAAAACGACTGTTTATCACCCGAGTTCATCCCAAATAGATTCGTATAGCTAAAATATCACCTTTATACTAGATTCATACATTTATACCTAATTCAGATTTACGGGATGTTACAATATCTCCTCTTTGGGATCATTCGTCCTCGAATGATGGGTCTTGGTTAAGAATGGGACTGGACATGGCTTGAATACATGAACGTGAAGAAACATGACACGAAACATAAAAGCTCAACATGATTAAGTGGGAACATGGTCATGGATCATGAGAACTAAATATGTCATTACATAGAAACATACATGGGAGCATGAAACTGAGTCGTACCTACCTGAGTGAGAATCGTGAAACAACTGTCCTTGATTTATGAATAGAGGTTAAGAATCACTACTAACTACGGAATCTACAGAATTTATGGTAGGACTTCCTTCATAATTCGGACCCTCACGACATTTCTCCAACACCTACCAGCTAACCAAAGTACCAACACACAACTCACAGGGTATCTTAATACGTATGATGTGACATAATGTGATTACTGCATCTTGAATGTAGCTAACATAAATACTGAGCTGGCTTGAATACACGAATATTGGTTGAATGATTACATGATTACTATACATGGGGTTTGGAATAAAATCCGTAAGCACGAATGACATGAGTACTGGAAATAGGCACGAACATGACATGATTACCTGGGCGTAAGACGCATGACATGGGACATAAATACATGAAAATTGTCTGGCATGAATACATGAGTGCTAAACTATCATGAGATACGAATACGTGTAAACATGGATATCATAACATGAGATCTGAATATCAAAAACATGATTGTTACAGCAGGGGATTTGTATGATGAGCGGAGATGAGATCTGAACACTTAGAGGCTTGATCATAGATGTTCGTATATCACCATCACGATTGACATATAAGATATGAGTACGACTTAGGCTTTGAATGTGGGCACAACTCGGTGCGAATGAGACAGATTTGAGTCATATAATAGGAATATTATCTTACCTAAATATTCATAAAAGTCTAGCATATGCATGACATGAATACGTCAAATCTGAGTAGAATACTCCTGAGATAAGCCCCATAGGGTGAAGGAAAGGAACTCTTGTTTGCTGTGAAACATAGATAGGTATACCTTGGCATACCTTGCTTATTATCGAGAGCGGATCATAAAGGACTGAGAGCGAGGAATCATTCGTTCGAATCATAGGAGGCACTTTGTCTTAGAACATAAACGTGGCATGCGTACATCAAACGGAAGGACGTAACATGGAACATTCATGGTAACAGGATTAATATGGAATAAAACATGAATACGTGAGTAGTAGGACATGGGACATGGGTACATGAGAAACATGGCATTTACATGGGTACCTGCATACCATGGCGTATAGGCTTGAGTTTATGAGCATTGAAGTATGACTAAGGCATAAGTGTGACTTGCATGGAGCACAATTTGTAGGCTTCACTCTTGAGTCAGAGACGTAGGGCATGGATAAAATATTACCTTTAGGATTTAGATATACTGAAAGAATGGGACATGTTTCAACATAGCTTACTCTTATCACCATGAGTAAACACCCTTTTTAATAAATAAGGTTCATGAAAGAATGGATTATAGGCATGAATACTTCGTTCTTCGAGCATCTAAGACATAGGTAGATAGTCACCTTGAACATAACGAGGCATAGATACTTAGCGAAAGGAGAAAGGGATCATGTCATCATGATCGTAAAACATTAGCTAAAGGGACATAAGCATGTGTTACATAGAATCGTGTATAGGACATCCATCATGACTTACTCTCATTATTGCCTACCAACATCATTTTATATTATTTCTTTAGGTGGATGCTCGAATAAGTCTATCGTGGCCATGAGTACGTGAAAACATAGGTAGTATACCATTGGAGTTGAAATAAGTCATTCACCTAAGTCATTCTCCTCTTGTCCAAGGAATAGGTGTACATTCCATAGGATTCTAAATCTTTAAACTATTATGTTACCTTCCCTTCGATCCTTATCAACGTTAACATCATAATAAGAAATCACTTAGGAACTAGAATGTGGTCATGGGTATAAAAGCAAGAAAAATACGTGAGACGTGAATGCGGTCTTTAACCTTGGACATGAGTACAACCTGATGTGAGAAACATGAAAGAACATTCTCTTGCATAGCTTACTATCGTATGAAGTCTAAATTCTTGTATCTTAAAAGTGGAGTGTAAAGCTCTAACATGGGCATGATATGGGTATGAAAGGCATGAGTAGAGTACGTCTGGGCATTAGTACCACATAGTACATGAATTACTCTTGAATTGGAACTGTTGTACCCTTAAAACCCGCTATTCGATCTAGAACTTTATCTCATAACATAATTACCTGGTACTTGATCTCAACAGCATGACAAAAATCACATTCTACGCACCTTATCTTGGCTACATGAAACTGTGACCCTCTGACATAATCTCCTTAACACCTATCAACTTACAAGACACATAGTTTATATCGGCACCTTATCGCACGATCTCCCCCTTAGTTCAAAAGCTGACGTTTAAAGCCTGTGGATCCCTTGAGTTAGCGATAAGTGGTCATCTAGTGGTTCTGCTAATTTCCTCTAACATACTGACGACTCATTTCTTCGGCTTACTTCAAGCAAGTCTTACTTACTGGGAAAACTGAATTACTTAAATGAACGAGTTTCTAATGTACATAATTGGCATACTAGCTTTGTCAGTCTTGAGGAAAACTCTTTTCTGATAACCCTTAAAGGCTCTTCTTCTGTAGCTTGCTCTCTTATTGCTTAGATGGTTTTCTTCTTTCACCAATTTCTATACCTCAAATTTAACTTAAACCCTTTGGGTTCTAATACACCTTCGGTGTATTCATATAGTTATCCACTTAGTAGTGCTAACTTGACTAAGTAACTCAAATCGTACTTCTACTAACTCTGCTGAAAATTTCTAATTCACTGTGTCTATTCAAACTTACTCACTATGCTTCTATTAACCACTTGCTAGCATCATATTCTCTAATTCTTCTCTGAGTACTAAAGTGAAGCATAAGGTTATTTCTAACTTTTCCTCCTTATCTGACTCTATTCTGGGTTGTATACTATCTTTCTGAACTATAGACATGGATCGCACTTAGGGAAATTTCATCTGTCTCAAACAAGGAATTGGACAACTAACCCCAAACTCCCTATACACTTTCAAAATTATATCATACTATTGTAACAACTAACCCCAAACTCCCTATACATTTTCAAAATTATATCATACTATACACATCAGGGATAAATACTTAATCACATAATGTAAGAGGAAATTGTCATATCTTTTATCTCATAGTAATATCTGCTTCTTGTAGTAACTTACTAACGTCATACTCTCTAGGTCTGATCTGAATAAGCTTAAATAATTTAAAACTAACCCTACAAAAATTCAATATCGTCTGCTCGCGGTTTTCTTATAACATTAGTCCCTTCCTAGTCATGTGCATAGATCATATGGCAAAAATATATATATCCCTGAAAAGTCGAGACTTTCTAGTATTACAGGTGATTAGCTCTTAGGCTATTTCCTGTTCAAAACTACCGTGGAAGTTTATGCCTGCTGCGGTTAACTTCATAACATGTTACCTTGTGGGGTCTTAAATATGAACCATCACCCTTATACTATAGCTTCATGGTCAAAGAGTCCAAATAAACTTACCCTATAGGGTATATAACCTACGTGTGCTACCATACCGAAATTTGTCTTTCAAATGGTACTAACACCTGATAAACACACCATGCACTATTTGGCAAGTCTTGGGTCTCGAATTTCCTTCTTGCCTCTTACACATTTGATTCGTTCAGAATTCGATGGAAATAGAATGTTACTTATTGCTCTAAGCTTCATGGCACGAATTAGAATAATTCCTGATGACTCCATCTGAAAGCACCACATCATTAATGATTAGATTTACATCTTCCTCATCCATTAAGACGTGGCGTATTCAGTAGAACCGGAAACAACACACGAGTCCGAGTGATTTCTAAGAACATAGCTCTATTGCACGATCTAGAGTTGAAAGAAGTGAGACAAACTTAAATGTCTTGGTGGTCAACTGTTTATATGTGTGGCGCGCACACACATATAAAAGTGACCCCACAGGACACGGTTTCATAGACTCCCTAAGACACTTGAACCTAGTGCTCTGATACCAAGCTTTGTCACGCCCCGAACCATGGCCTGGGCGTAACACGGCACTCGGGCCTTGCTTGCATGTGTCCGAGCGAACCTCATGGCTTGCTTGTTAACATGGGCATCAAAACAATATAATCTATATGATGCAATTTAAAGGAATCATGGAAATGTAATTTACAGAATAAAGTCTTGAAATTATCTCGTAGCATGAAATATCATGAAAACATAACAGTCTGCAAACATGAAAGCATAACTGACTCTGTGGACTATAATCTGTCTATGAAACCTCTAAAACATGTCTGAATACTACCTACCAGGGCATGGCCCTGGACTACCATAAATTGAATACTAATGCAGACTCCATGTTGAACCCCGAGAGGAGTGGGGCTCACCAATAAGCTAATAACTGAAGTGATCCTACTGCGCAGGTGTATGCTCCTGAAAATCGGTATCTGCACCGTGAAGTGCAGGCCCCAAGCAAAAGGGACGTTAGTACGTGGTGAATAGTACTAGTATGTAAAACCTGCTGAAATGAAGAACATGGCACAACATAGGTATAGGACATGAACTGAAACTGAATGTAACTTGAACATGAGCATGAAACGTGAGTAAAGTCTGAAAACAGGAAATCAATGGAAATACATGTATGTAAAACTGCTTGTAACGTGGGGAACGCTATAGTATAACCGACAACATGATCTGGTACTTGCGTCCTACCAGCTAATCACTCACACCTTGCCAGGGATGTGAGATTTAAGTAATAATAAGCATGTAAGGATCCAAACTGCATAATGAAGGTGTTGCCTCCTTGCTGACAACCCTTATCCTACAGTGGCAGCGTAGTTTCAGGCTATCTGAGCCTTCTCGGTTAACTAAGCAATTCCCAAAAACATGAACATGATATAGTTGGCTAAGAAGCCCATGATTTTCGTGAAATAACTTGTAATCATAATTTCACGAAATAACTTGTAACATGGTTTCATGAAATATCTTGTAATATGGTTTCTTGAGATAAGTTGTCAAATTCTTGCAAATATGTTCTTGATTCATGAGTAATAACAATATAAAGTTTCATATAAACATAATGAGAACACATGAGGAAGAATTCATGATTCCTGGATTAAGCTAGGGCTCCTAATAACCGTAATGGAATATTAGGAATACAATAACGAATATAGATACAAAATTCATGTACATAAATACATAAATACGGGCTACCAATATGTTGGGTTTAATGCCCTAGGATTTAAACTTCATGAATATCAAGAAACGGAGCATGGGGAAGAACGTAGAGATTCCCACATGTGGATGGAAGTTCTACATACCTTAATTGCTCCAAAACTTGAATTAAAGACTTGAGTTTTGGAGAAGATATCCTAAATCTTGATTCTTGAACCTTGAGATGGGTTTTCTTGAAAACCCTAAATTAGGAACAATAATTTCTTGCTTAGATTATTAGAATATATGTTAGAATTGAGTGGGAAGGGTTTGGATTAACTTACCTTGATGTTTTGGATTATTGCTAGGGCTTGGAATTGTGAATAATGAAATAAAAGAACTCAAGGCTTGAATTTATACAAAAGTGAGGCGGAAGTTATATGGACGTATTATACAGTCCGTATAAAGTTATACGGTCCGTATAATATGACCATATTTCATCATGGCTGAACAGAACGTCGATTCGGAGCGTCATGAAGTACGGACGACTTATACGGTCCGTATAAAATTATATGGGCCGTATAAGTAGTTCGTATAACATGACCAGTGAACGGACTGCTCTGTAACCCTTCAGTAAAATGGTCATAACTTTTTATACAGATGTCCCCTTGACCCCCATAATATACCGTTGGAAAGGTATTTCAAAGAGCTACAACTTTCAAGAGGAAGTTTTCACAAATTCCTAACGCAAGTGCCCGAAAACAGGACATAAGTACAGACTGTCCTAGACTTAGACAAATTTAGAAGGCCTTAAGAACTTCACTTTTTGGTTTGACTTCAAAACGACTGTTTATCACCCGAGTTCATCCCAAATAGATTCGTATAGCTAAAATATCACCTTTATACTAGATTCATACATTTATACCTAATTCGGATTTACGGGATGTTACATGTGGGTTGCGTACACCTTAAGTTCATCTCAAATAATAAATTTTAAGTTTAAAATTGACTCAAATCAAAAGTAGAAATTTTTAGGACTCTACAATAAAAAATAAAAAATAAATTAATAATTAAACTAGTATTCAATTATTAAAAATAATCTAAGAGGGAAAAATAATGAACTCATAGGGATGAATCCAATAGAGGTTCAACTAAGGAGACACATTCACCAAAAGAGTATCATCATATATTCATCCAAATAGTAGCTAAACAAGAAAATCTTGAAAGTTGCTATTTATAGTAGCCGACACTAATTACAGATATGGCTATAATAGCTAATACTATTTATAAATACGGCCAATCAACCTTTGGTCGGCTTTGCTTAATGTGGCATTGAACTTCAATTTCACGTACTTTCAGTGCATTCCTAACTCTTTATACATAAAAAGTAGGCTCCAAGCTCATTTGAACTACTTTGGGAGTTATCACCTTTCATTTCGATTCATTAATCAATGACTACAATTTGGAGGTTCGAAACCCTTCTTCGCTTGAACAAATGCGTATATTTGGGTTTCACACTAGACAGTGCATCTTAAAGTTCTAGCACATGCAACAAGTTTAGTGGCATGACGAACTCAGTCAATATCAAAGGTCAATGAATTGATCTAGTTGAACTATGTGGCATGATCAATAAAATTATAGAGGTCTAGTTAGATCACTTTTATCTAAGTTCTTGAATTGAATCTGCTAGTAAACATGATTAGTGCTAATCTACTAATAGGTTTTACTACAATTAATTAGTATTATTAGCAATTAATTTTGAGATTTGGAGATTTATTTCTCGAATTTCTCCTATCTTATTTTTCTAGCCTTTAATCTTCGTACTTTTCGCTTTCGCATTATTTTCTTATTTTTCTTTCAAGTAACCAATTTTTATCAGATGGTGATCTAGATAATAAGAACAACTATCCCTAATCACAACTCTTTTAAGATTGTTATCAGAAACTCCACCGAGAATTTTTTTGACGATGATTATGTTTTTCAAGTTGTTCCCAAGTAGAGCCTTCTCGGTTCTATAATAATATTTGCTTCTTCGTGTTTTGTCACCCTCATTGAGAGATCAATTTTCTTGGTCTCCGTAGTGCTAGAAGAGATAATAATTTGATGGATACCATGTGAAGCGGGAAGAAGAAGCAATGATGCTTGGAGTTGGAATCTGTAATGGTTGGTTCCTTCAGCGAGAACGATAACAAAATCTTATAGAACAAACACGCACTAAAGAAGGGGGATGGAAATCTCTCCTAAAAGAAATAATTAACTCGAGTATGTCCCACTCATTCTCCTTTTCCTGTCTTGATTATGAAAATTCTTTAAGCATATAATTTTTTCCTTTTCCATAGAAAACTCCAACTTAAGTAGGATTAAATAATTATTTGTAGGTTGAACCCTAGTGTTTTAGATTAATTTACAGAAGTATAATATCGGAAGGGAAATTTTGTCAAATTATAATTACGTTGCATTAATTATAAATAAATTAAATAATTGTAATGAAAAATTTGAAATAAAAAAAAAAGTCACCATAATATTATAAACCAAATAATTTACTGTGATGAAGATAAATGTGGAGCGAGGTCTCTAAGACCTCGTTTATTTAATTAAGATGAAGATCTCTGAATCTAAATTACATCTGAATATTAAATCTGTACTGAGATTTAGATGTCTATATTCTGAATACCCATCTAAATATAAGATATTGTATTCCCTCACCAATAACCTTTTCAGTCTGAGCTTGTTGCACGGGGCTTGTCTAGTGTAGTTTATATTTCATGTGTAGTTTGCGCTCTATTACACTAGAATCGGGGTTTACCCATAGCGCACCCAAAGGATTTTATAAGAAAAAAGATTATGATTTTAATCATTGAGATCTATTCAGACCGATTAAGCGAAGTAATATTAAAAAATAAATGAATTTAATAGGTAAGTTCTGAATCACTTAGAGCTTGTTTGGCCTAGCAGTTTTGAGGCCAAAAGCATTAGAAAAAAATCTTTTTTTTTTATACTTGAGGTGTTTGGCCAATTAGAGCCTGTTTGGCCTAGAGGCTAAAAACTGCTTAATTTGATAAGTGCTTTTTTTAAAAGTTCTGTTGAGAAGCAGTTTGTGTTTGGCTAATTTATTTGAAAAGTGCTTTGGACCGTTTTTAATAAGCAGATTGTATTTAACTAGTCTTCTTAAAAAAATGCTTTTGTGTGTCAAATTACGAAAAAGGGCAAGTATCAATGAACGATTACTGTCAAGATTATTTGATAGAGAAAAACTACTCTGAATATCTATTATGAAATTTTCTTCCTTTTATTTAATTAAAATTTAAAAGTACATATTATGATTTTCAATTAATATAATAGATAAATAAATAAATAAAAAATAAATAAATATTAAAAATTGATATAATATCAACACGATGATTTAATATACCGGAAAACTACAACCAAAATAAAATTCAAAATCATTCCACTAATTTAAATTCAACACAAAGAATTATTATTAGAAATTTATGGATTAATGGCGGATATACTTGGTAAATATATATTTAAGGTAGGGATATCTTTGTATTGAGAAAAATAATTTTCTGCTTCTCCTTCTGCTTTTTTCAAGAAGCAGAATTTTTCTGCTTCTCCCCAACCGCAGAAAAACTGCTTCTCTTTCTACTTAAAAGCAGTTTTAATCAATGGCCAAACACCTCAAATATCCAGAAAAAAAAGTGTTTTTTTTTATATAAAAAAATGCTTTTAGCCTCAAAACTGCTAGGCCAACATGCTTGTTACACCTCGAAAATTTTCGCATCGTTTGCGTCGTAAGTAAAGTAATGTAAGCCGCAGAGATCATGGAACCCTTATAAAGTTAAGGGAGACTTTTAACAAGTTCTAAGCAAGTGTTTAAAGGTTTCGCGATCAAGCGAATCGAAGGAATTAAGTTTGTCGAAACTTTGGGAAAACTTGGTAGAATTCCAAACAGGATTTTTAGTCCAACTGGAAGGAGATGTATCTCCTAGAATATGAGGAGTTATGGAACTCATAACCTGTGTAAATTGAAGTTCAATGAGTCTAGTTTTCAATGCAACAAACCGTTCGTCGATATGACATCGGAGTAGGAAGTTATGAGCGTTTCAAGACAGACTACTCGAGCAGTGCATTTTGACGGTTCGGGGCAACTCGGCGGTGCAACTCGGCGGTGCAACTCGACGACCCGACAAGCAACTCGACGGTCCGTCGAGGTGGAACCAACCTATGGGGATATAAAAACTCCATCCCACCTCATTTTCATCATTATCCAACACCTCTATATACCTCCATGTACTTCCTCCAAGATATCTTACTTAGTTATTAGTCACTCCAAATTTATATGCTAATTAGCTCGGGAAGTTTGTGGCAACATCATAGTATTGTAATTAGTTGTGGAACGAAGCAAAGGAGGCGAGATCTCAAGTTGCAAGCTAGCAAGGATATTCCAAGCCGTCACAAGAGAAGATCAAGCTTCAAATCCGCAACTAGTTTGTAAAAGGTGATTGTTCTTGCTTGTACTTGGAGTTGTGATGAACTTGATCTTGAAACAAGTTGTGTGAGTTGAAGTTCTTCAAGTATAAGGTATGTTCTTCATCTTGTTTCTTATGTTGAGTTGATTTGAAGGTTAAACAAATCTTATAAGTGCAAAAGAGTTATGGAGAAAAAGTCATAAAGTGTAGTGTTGTAGTTGTTGGTTATGGGTTGAATTTGAAAGTAAGTCTTGGATGGATTTGAGTCCAGTTTAAATGTAATCTCTGGGCTATGTTATTGTTGATGTTGTTAATGATGTTTGGGAGTTGTTTTGGAATTTGGAGGAAATAGATGATATAGGAGAAATGCTGCCCAAATCCCCATAACCCGAATCACCCTTCGATATGCAACTCATATATGTTGATATACAAACATGATAGGCTATAACTAAGGACATATTATTAAAATATTAGAGGAGTGGATTGGGCATGGAATCGTCGTCCACCCACTCTTCTAGAAGAGTTAATTAAAAAAAATGAAGGTGGGGTCCACGTGAAGTAGGAGACAATTGCAAAAAAAAAAAAAAAGGACATTTAAATAATGATAATAAGTCCAAAAAATGGTAAAAGTACGCTTAGATAAAATTTAAAGAAGAGAAATTCGGGAAAAAAGAAATAACGATTTAAATTGAACACAAAAACTGCTAAAGAAGTCATAAAACCAAAAGATTTAAAACTTCTACCTTTGGGTAAGGATAAAAATGCACTACACATACGTCTCGCACAAATAATGAGGAATAACATCAAGAAGACGAAATATAAACGGTCAAGAAATATATACACATATTTTCTTAAAATGATGAAGTTGGTCTATACTTAAAAATTTAAGACTACAATAGATGCTAACGCATGAAAGCGCTTTTCAGTATTGTTGAATAGAAAGAGATGATGGCATGAAACTCGATAGGAGAAGGTGTATTTCAAATCTTTCAATTGGAGAACCAAACCAGGAAAGTCATATATGGAAGAAGCGGACTAAGTAAAATAATTTAATGATATTTTCAATTAATTGAATTATAATATTTTCTATAAAAAAAAAGGACATTTAAATAATGATAATAAGTTCAGAAAATGGTAAAGGTACACTTAGAGAAAATTTAAAGAAGAGAAATTCAGGCAAAAAAAAAAATAACGATTTAAATTGAATACAAAAATCGCTAAAGAAGTCATAAAACCAAAAGATTTAAAACTTATACCTTTAGGTAAGGATAAAAATGCACTAATTTTAGACACATACGTCTCACACAAATAATGAGGAATGACATCAAGAAGACGAAATATAAATGGTCAAGAAGAAACGTATACACGTATGTTCTTAAAATGATGAAGTTGGTCTATACTTAAAAATTTAAGACTACAACAAATGCTAACGCATGAAAGCGCTTTTCAGTGTTGTTGAGGAGAAAGAGATGATGGCATGAAACTCGGTGGGAGAAGGTGTATTTCAAATCTTTCAATTGGAGAACCAACCCAGGAAAGTCATATATAAAAGAAGCGGACTAAGTAAAATAATTTATTGATATTTTCAATTAATTGAATTATAATACTTTCTATAATAAAAATTCCATAATTATATTACTAAAAAGTACTCTCTCTGTCCTAATTTATGTGACATAGTTTGACTAGGCATGAAGTTTAAAAAAAAAAAAAAAAGATCTTTGAAACTTGTGGTCTAAAACAAGTCATAGATATTTGTGTGGATTTAAATCATTTCATTAAAGGTAAAAGGGGATGTTTCAAGTTAAATGACTTCTAAACATAAAAATATATCATTCTTTTTTAGACAGACTAAAAAGAAAAGTGTGGTACTATTTTTTTTGTTGGGCCCGTGCTAGCACGGGCTTTCATCATCTAGTCTTTCAATATAGGTTCGGGGAAATAGCGAGCATTGGAATAAGGATTCGATCAAGGTGACACAACTCAACAAGTAAGGTAAAGGTGTTCGTTTCCCTCATGAACACGAGCATTTCATAACAATTCACTCCATTCCTATGCTTTGGACTTCAAATTTGAATGCTTTAATTATGTGATTGACTCTTGAAATATTATCATGTTTATCATCATTAAGTTATTTCTTTGAGTTCGATACGAAATTTCATAATTCATTCGGAGGTTACCGACCTTACGTCACTCCAAAAGGCCCAATGTTAGTTCATTGGCTCCTCATGCAATATATATATATATATATTCACTATTTTACTACACCGCGCCGCACTACAGTCGGCCGGGCATACACATAGATATGTACACCACTGCAGTGGGCATGTTATGATGTTACCCCAGACGCGGGATACCTCAGAGGCGGGATGATGATGATATGATAATGACACGATGATGATTTACTATATGTATATACTTGCATATGATTTTTTTAAACTCACGCATTGCATATTGCACGTCCTTAGATGGCTCAGGTTACTTCTATCCTTTTATATTTATGTCTTATTTATGTTATTATTTCGGGCCTTACATACTCAGTACTTTTATCCGTACTGACGTCCCATCCTACGGGACGCTGTGCTGCAGGTCCTGACAGACAGAGCGGAGGACCTCTACAGTAGGACTATCAGCTTCAGCGGATCGTCAGCAATTACCATTGTATCGGGCTTGCTCTTTTGGTATATACTATGTTCACTTGTTATGTATATGTATGTATCTTTTTGGTACGACGGGGCCCTATCCCGTCTAGTATGTCATGTATACGTACTCCTAAAGGCTCATAGACAGTATGATGAATGTAGATGTCATGTCCGGCCTCGTCGGCCTTCGTTTGATTATGACGCTCTTGTGGCAGCCTCGTCGGCTAGTGAATATACATATATGAAAATATTTGGCCATGCATATGTCTTCTGTTGTATTGGGCCTTTTCTGCGTGCAGGTGTCTTCATGTGTTACAGTGAGATCACATTACAAGCCAGGATAGTTGTTCTGAGATTATGTCAGTATACGCCAGGTGGTACTCGGTCGATAGGGCCGGGTGCCCATCATGCCCCTCGTCGGGTGTGACAATGCTCTTAGTAAAACTGCTTTTAAGTAGAAGCAGAAGCAGTTTTTCTACGGTTGGGGAGAAGCAGAAAATTTGTGCTTCTCGAAAAAAGCAGAAGCAGAAATTAATTTTCTTCAAGACAAAAATATCCCTACTATAAATACATATTACCAAGTATATGTCTCATTAATCAATTAGTGATGAAATCATTGAGAATCTTTGTGATGAAGGATTATACTTATTTTTCTGTTGAATTTTAATATGTGGAATGATTTTGAATTTATTTTGGTGGTATTATTTTAATATATTTAAATCATCTGATGATATTATATTTTGAACTTAATTAAAGTCTTTCATGATAGATATCCAAAATAATTTTTCTCCGTAAAACAATCTTGATAGTAAACATTCATCGATACTTGTCCTTTTTCGTAATTTGATACTTAAAAGCATTTTTTTAAGAAGATTAGTCAAACACAATCTGTTTATTAAAAGCAGTCAACAACACTTTTCAAATAAATTAGCCAAACAAAAATTACTTCTTACCAAAAATACTTTTCTGAAAAACACTTTAAAAAAAAATACTTCTCCAAATAAGCCGTTTTTAACGCTATGCAAAATAGGCTCTAAGATTCCAACTTAAAAAATAAATGAAATTACTGAATCCTAAATGAAGACTTTCCATTAATCGCAGGCAAGGTCTAAAATTATCCCAAAAGCTAAAAAGGGAGTTGGAAGTAAACCCGGTCCAAGCTCAGAGTCGAACCTTTGACACAGTTGGGGTACAAATTTTAAGGTGTCACATTTGAAAATTTATTATTCAACTCCTTTTTATTTTTCAGTCTCCGCACTTTGTTACAGTTCCCAACTCAAGAGATCCACCAACAACAACATTCTCCAACAGATCCATTCACCTGAAATTGAAATCTGTTTGTAGATAAATCAAGCAATGTGGGTGTCTAGTAGAAGTGGGTTTCCTTTATAACTGAATGCAATAGTAAGTTGACCTCTAAATGGAGTTTACAGAAGCTTATAAGCTTACTGGCTCTTATGCTTTCTCACCCAATGCTCGCTTTCTTGCCGTTGCTGTCGATTATCGCCTTGTGATTCGTGACGTTCTCTCACTTAAGGTCTTTTCAATTTTCCTTTTTTTCTTTTGTTATGTTCAGTGAATATTTACATAACTGAATGTTAATTTTGAAGTCGTTGTTTATAGTGACTTAAAAATTCCACGAAATTGGGTATTGCAGGAGCAATGGCAGTTCAAACCTGTTTATTATGTTCTTCAAAAATATCCTAGACAACTGCAGCATTTTAATCTAATAATAATAAAGTCCAGAATTTGACTTTATCATCATATGGCAGCCCGGTGCACTAGGCTCCCACTATGCGCAGGGTACGGGAAGTGCCGGACCACAAGAGTCTATTGTAAGCAGCCTTACATGCATTTCTGCAAGAGGCTGTTTCCACCTAAGTTGCTCAGACTCGGGTGTGGGTATCTGATACGGGTACGGAATCAAGTGTCGGATTCGGCAAAATCTAATAAGATTCAGGGGTGTGGATCTAGCTATGGATATGGGTGTGGGGATTCGGCTAAGAAAATCCAAAATTATAAAAATAGCCCTATAAAGGGAACGACCCCTTGATTTCTTGGTTTCTCTCTGTTTTGCGTGAAACATGAAGCAACGAATAGGAGACCAAAGGACTATAATATTGAAGGCATGCCACTATATCTTAAATCTGTTTTATCTTTCATTTTGAGAAATCAAAATCTCAATTTTACTCCAAAATTTGTCCATGGTCTCCGGTCAAAGTATCCGAAGTTGGTTGACCGTATCCCACACCCGCACCCGTCCCATGTCGAGACGGGTGCGGCATCAAAAATGAAGAGTCCGCGCAACTTAGGTTTCCACGGCTCGATTTGACTTTATCATCATGTTCATCTGAAAACTAAAGTTGTTAGAGATAGGACGTTCTAGCTTATTTAAAGGGCAGCCCAGTGCACAAAGCATCCCGCGTTAGTAGGGACGGGGAAGGGCTGCACCCCAAGGGGTGTGATGTAGACAGCCTACCTTAATGCAAGCATTAGTGGCCGGCTGCTTCCACGGCTCGAACCTGTGACCTATAGGTCACACGGAGACAACGCTACCGTTGCTCGAAGGCTCCCCTTCATGTTCTAGCTCATTTATTTTATATATATGGAATACGTTCACTCAACAAACTGATTGCACAAAAAAATGTATAACATAAATAAAAGTGGTTGTTTCTGTTTGGGATCTCTCTTTATACACACCCCATTCTGTGTCTTTTAACATTTGGCATTGACACAACTAAAAGCAAATGGTTTTATTGTCTCTAGATGTGTGATATCAATGAAAAACTGCTCGTTATGCGTGAATAAGCAGAAGGGAGGTGAAGCACATGAGATGTTGTATTAGTACTAAAGAAGACAGCGAAGAAAAGCAATTTCGTTAACGCTTTCCCTTTGGTTCATTAGATTATTCAGTATGTTAAAAATATTAGGTCAATCTTCCTTGGATAATTTAATGTTGTTTCCCCGAAATGAGAATTTATGGAGAAAATAAATGAAAAAGAAATGGAATTCATCTTAAGTTTATGGACAAAATAGTATGATATTGAGATGAATGTGTTTTCTCTAGGTCACTGGTCATCATCTCCTAATCCACGTTTCGTAAATTGAAGCAAGTCTGCCTTCTCCGGCAACCTAGAACCTAATATGTATCTATTATTCTATATGCATATATGAGTTATTGGGAAACAAAAAAGATATTGCTGAAATTACTCTCTTGTTGAATTTGGTGGTGTTGAACTCATTAATCAAGCTGGTTTTCTTCCTGCTCGAGCCTACTAATTTTTTAGTGTTATACTCCTTAAATCAAACACTGCCAGTTTGATTGCACCCTAGGTTTGTCTTTGATGCCTCAAAAGAACTGATAGCATGTTCTACGTTATAGCTTGGAAGTCATGTCAGCTGAGAGGTCAATAATTTATCAGGCAGCAGATTAGAAAAATGTGATAGTTATGCAAAAGAAAAGAGCTGTTTACTCAATAAATATGCGAGGTAGGTTTGTGATCTCACTGTTATTTTATGTCCATTTTGGGTCTTCAGGTGGTGCAACTGTTTTCATGTCTGGACAAGATTACATATATTGAATGGGCCCCTGATTCTGAATATATACTTTGTGGTCTTTACAAGAAACCTATGATACAAGCATGGTCTTTGACACAACCTGAGTGGACATGTAAAATAGATGAAGGTCCTGCAGGAGTTGCTTATGCTAGGTGGAGTCCGGACAGTCGTCACATACTCACGACATCTGAGTTTCAGCTGCGGTTAACTGTTTGGTCACTGGTTAACACCGCATGCATACATGTCCAATGGCCAAAGCATGGGTCTAAGGGGGTATCATTTACCAAGGATGGAAAGTTTGCTGCTGTTTGCACCAGACGTGATTGCAAGGATTATGTTAATCTGCTATCTTGCCATACATGGGAAATAATGGGTGTTTTCGCTGTTGATACATTGGATTTGGCTGATGTTCAGTGGTCTCCTGATGACAGTGCTATAGTCATATGGGATTCTCCTCTTGAGTACAAGGTAGTCACCATGAGCTGTTTATAGCTTCTCATAGAGTTGTACCTTCCTCGTTTCCTGGAGAAAACCTTTAAAAAATGATCTGAAACTGCTATTTTCTTCAGCACTGTAAAATGGTTTTGTAAAATTATCTTTAATGTGAGAAATATTAAAGGACTTGAATGTTCTGTTTCGTGATAATTTCTTTGTCTTTATCTCCAAGGGACTTTATGTGGTTCGGTTTTGTTTAGGTTCTGATCTATTCTCCAGATGGAAGGTGTCTAGCTAAGTATCAAGCATACGAGAGTGGACTAGGAGTAAAAAGTGTTTCATGGTCACCTTGCAGCCAGTTTTTAGCAGTGGGAAGCTATGACCAGATGTTACGGGTTTTGAATCACCTGACGTGGAAAGTGTTTGCAGAATTTGTGCACCCATCTGCTGTTAGAGGTCCTTGTTGTGCTGCTGTTTTCAAAGTACGCAGTCTCTTGTTTCTTTCCATTGTTTAGGACATTATATAATGATTTTAATAACTTCCTTCTTTAATATTAGGAAGTGGATGAGAAACTCGATATGTCAGAATTATCACTGGGTGATGATTTTGCCCAGTACAGCAGTGGTGAGCACTAGAGTTTTTTTGGTTATATTGTCTTTATCTTAAAAGGTTAAGCATATATTTTTCTTGTGCAAATGCAGATTTTCATGATTTTTGTTGGTCTAATCTTGTGGAATATTTAAGAATACCACTAATTATAGGTCGTAAAATTCGCTGACGCAAAACTCTTCTGAAACAACCAAGTGAAATGACACATCACATTTAGTTGATTTCAAATGGTGCACACCTTGCTGCCTCTGACAATCCTGGTTAAGTCAGTAGAGCATTATATAACTTCTTTATGCATTTACTCGTTGGTCTAATGGAAATTGTGGTTTTCTTTTAATTTTTATTATATATAGGGGAGAGGGGACAGGGAATCTTAGTAGTCCACTCCGGAGATTGTGGTTTTGATAAGCTCGCTAGAGATCTTTTGTTGTTGATAAACTTAGGGATTTAATTACTCCCTGTGTTCCAATTTATGTGACATAGTAATAGTATGAATCAACGTAAAATTTAAGAAAGAAATGAAGACTTTTAAATCACGTGGTTTGGAACATACAATAGCATTTGTGTGGCTATAAAACATTTGAAACTTGTGGCCTTAAACATGCTATAACATTTGTGTGGTCATAAAAACTTCTCATTAGGGGTAAAATAGAAAGTGTAAAGTTAATTGTTTTCAAATTTAAAAATGTCATTCTTTTTGGAACAGACTAAAAAGGAAAATGTGTCATATAAACTAGAACATATGGAGTAACAAATAGTACCAAGGAGGTACTATAGAAGTACAAAAGGGAGCTTCAGGTTCCTCTACATAATTACAACAACATCATAGCATCCCAAAATTCCAAAAGCAAGGCTGGGTTGTCTGACATATTAGACCTACACCATTGTACAAAGATTCTAGACATCTATGCCTTACAAAAGAAGAGTGTTGTATCCTTCCCTCGAAACACCTACCATCCTCTCCAACCATATAGCCCTCATAATTCATAATGGGGTAGTCTTCCATGCTTGCTTCTTACTCTTCTCAATCCTTTGTCCATGCCAACAAGATAGTAGACTTCTCACATCTTGGGGCTTCACCCAAAAGCTCCAAAGATATTCATGAAGAAAGCCCAAATCTACCATCGATAATGAATTTGCACCTAGCGGTGTAGACTAATGGTCAATTAAGTGAGAGGAGAACCATAGGTCTCAGGTTCAAAATCCAAGCGGAAGCAAAAAATACTTGGTGATTTCTTCTCATTTGCCCAAGCCTTGGTGGACAGAGTTACCCGGTACTTATGCTGGTGAGAGGTAACAGGTACCCGGTGGAATAGTCGAGGTGGGCGTAAGCTGGCGCAGACACCACCATTATCTTTAAAAAAATGATTGCTGTTTTCCATTGGATCTTCACATAAAAAATACCTGCTGCAAAGTGAATAGAATCTTCTCAGTAATGCAGGTTGAATTAGACAAGTTTCTTTTGGTGCCACCCATCCAAAGCAAGTTGTTTTGGGTGCTGCCTATTTTCTCCATAACATCTTAGGCCAATTATTCTCCCAGTTCTTAGCGAATAGCGATTAGTAGTTTTTTACAGTTCGTTGATTTTTTTTGTGCTCGTTAGGGATTTTGAGCTTTCACTGTCAAGCTAATGACACATTTTCCAATTCCGACCTAAATTAAATTAACACAATGACTGTATCAACCTGGTCTGGACTTATACTTTCTAATAAGGTGATGAACAGAGACAATTCCTTTTGAAGCAGTGGTATTGTCTTTCAAAGAGCTAATGAAAGTAGATTAGCAAACTAAACATGCCAAGCTTACATTTTACATTCAGCATATTTAACAAGTTTTTCTAGTTGGTTCTATTCTATTATTGCAACTTTGGATCCTATGACTGAATTTTATTTGCTAGTTTAGCTGCAGTTTTCAAACAGTGGTGAAATTGGGATATCGAATGAGGGTCAGAAGCCCCTTAGGCAGGCATCGGAACAAAGATATCCCAAAGAGTTCTAGGGGAAATATAGGGAAAAGGCATAAAATAAATCCTGAACTATGATTGGATTTCCAGTTACACACTCAAACTTTGCAGGGGACCTATTACCCCCTTAACTTTTTTGAAGTGTAATTTTGACCAACCTGAGAGACTAAAATCAGATCTAAATTGTCATTGTAGAGCACGCGCACTGCCATATGGTTTCCACATAATTTTTAATTTTTTCTTTCCAGAATATGATTTTTGCTTCTCTTTGACCAATTTGGAGGATACCATGTTTCTGAAACTGCCATTTGGAGGATAGCATTTGCTGGAGATAATCCGCATTTGCTTCTGCTTTCTATTAGAATATCTTGAATATACCTACGGTTTTCAATATACTTATCCCAAGGCTTTCTAGTTTCATTTCCAAATCGTGCTGCCACTGAATATCAACAGATGAAGCACCACTTTTTGCATTTGTTTCTAGTACAGAGCAGTCATGGAAGTACCACTAAGCTTTTTGTACGACTTTTTGCTTCTTTTTTTTTTCTCCGATCAAACTAATTTCCATTTCAGAAGAGGAAATCTGAAATGGTCAGAGATTTATAAGGATAATGGGGATGGCATCTGAAACTTGTCAGTATTTGAACCGTTTTCGCCGGAGGTAATGGTTGATTCGTCGCTGTTGGATCGGCAGCCCTGTTGGTGTAATTAGCAACGGTGTTGGTAGATTCTTGTTCCAGAACAATTAGTTTCACGTTTCTCCTACCGCCGGGGGAATCGCTTCTTGTGTTTTGCTGGTGAATCATGTTCTTTATTTGGATGCTCTCCAACTAACACATTGATTCATCATGATCAAGAAAAAAAAATTGCCAGAAAAAAAGGGTGGAGTTCCTCGGCGGTGGTAGAGATGGAGGTGCTACCGACGGGTGTGGGTCATGAAGTTGATGGCAAGGATTGTCGGATCTTCTCAAAGGGAAGGAATTTTTTCAACCCAAACAAAATCTTTGAGAGCGGGAAAGGAAGGACAAGAAATTTTTTCTTTTTGGTCATTTTAAATATTTAACACGCTCCAGAGAAGGTCCATCCCATTTCTTTGCCATGTCAGAACTTGGGGTGGTCAAAATTCCACTTCAAAAATGTTCAGGGGGGGGGGGGGGGGGGGGGGGAGGGGGCGAAGTTTGTGTGTGTAACTGGAAATCTGATATAGTACCAGGGAATTTTATGCCTTTTCCCAAAAATATATATTTAAATATAAGTTCTAGAGGGTAAAACATTAAAATGCAAAATGTATTTGCTTTTGTTATAGGCCTAAAATAAATAAACAAAAGTGTTCCTCTCTAACTGCTTAAGTTTTTTGGATGAGGTAGTTACCTAATATAATTCAATATGGTACTAGCACAAACATATATTCTAAGTTTGAATCTTACCATCATCCATCAATAACAGGTTTTCCACATGCTTGGTTCATGAAAAAGAGTCATGCCTTAACATGAGGAGATGTGATGCAAACTTAAAGTAAATAAATAAAAGTATTCCTTCTCTAACAACTTAAGTTTTTTCTTTTTTTAAATAACCGTGGTGTCCGGGCCAGCTCTCGCGCACCTCGACATTAGCTTATCTTTTGTACAATTGTAATTTTTCTTATAAGGATTGTACAACTATATTCTTTGTGATGTAAGCAAAAGCTGTTGTAACGTTAGCACTCTCTGCCGGTGTATTGTATAAATCTTATCAATTTGAAGACACCTTCAACATATGTTGTCTTTCTTTTACTTATTCAGGTTGTATTTTGACATCACGTCTCCAATTACATTTAGCTCCGTTTGCTTTCCAAAACCAATAAAATGATGCTAGGTTTCCAATCCATGTTTGGTTTCTTGGTTTTGAATAACTCCCAAACAGTTCCAACTTTTATTTTTTATATAGGTTCCCATATTTTCAAACTATTTTTTTGGCTTCTCGGCAGGTTGGACCTTATGGCTTCGCAGGCCCGTCCCTCCTTTTTCTTTCTCCGTTTTACCTTTCCTCTTTGTTTCGGTCTAAATAGGCAGCATTTTTTTTTCCTTCCATTTTTGACTTTTCGGATTTTTTTAGAGACAAGATTAATAGCCAAAAAGACATTTAGTTAATTCTTCCTGTACGTAACTTTATTTATATACATACACACTCACACAATGTTTTAAGGCTTTAGTGATACTGTTTCATGAGTTTACTTACCCAATCCAAATACAATAATTTTTTTAAATGGACTCTTCTAAGATCACTTCCAAACACGCGTATCCAGAAACCAAAGCTAGAACTGATCTGCCAGAATAATAAATGTCAATCAACTGCTGCAGACAAACTTGTCGTAGGTATGATAGGTAGTCCTTTAACAATAGTACCAGTTTCAAAAAAAAATGATAGGTAGTCCTTTTGTAAAGCGTCACACTGGCAGAAATGACAAATTGGTTGCGGATGTACTGAAGATTTCTTTTATATTTTAAGTATTTCCTTTTGTTGAGAACATATAAGATTTTCAGACCAATTTCTTCCCTTTTCGCAGATAATGCTTCGGAGGTACATATTCAAGTCAGATACAATGTTTTGGAGATACCTATCAATCTTCCCTCTCAGAAACCTCCTGCAGATAAGCCAAATCCCAAGCAAGGAATCAGTAAGTCTTTGGTTCAAATATTTTATTAAGTGAGAAATAACATCACTATCTTTTGTCTTCCTACTCTTAATTGTTCCGGTTTATTTATGAATGTCACCCCAAATATGGAAAATGTTTAATAAAGTTGAACGATTGGATATTTGTATAGGAGATATTGTCATTTAGCATCTTTTCAGTGGCCATGCAGTTCCAATTTCTTGTTTTCTTTCTTGACAATTTCAAACGTTTATAGTAACATTTATTGGGTTGAGTGATTAGTTTGATAATGCTCTAATTTCTGAATGAAAACTGTTATAGCTGTCTATTTGGTGAGAATCTGATCTCTGTCAAAAAACAGCTGTAGCAGCCTAGTAGCTTTATTGTCAAGGATTGATGCAGAACCTTTCTGAATTATAGATCTATGATCCACAAGTAGAAGCTTGTTTTGGTTGGTTAGCATATCTATTGAATCTCCTTAAGAAAAGAGAAACTGCTCTCAAGGCCCACAAGTGAGTTCTTTTGTTAACTACCATATGCGAAAATTAATTGCAGGCCTCATGTCATGGAGCAGTGATAGTCAATATATTTGCACTCGCAATGATAGCATGCCCACTGTACTCTGGATATGGGACATAAACCATCTTGAGCTAGCTGCCATCTTAGTTCAAAAAGATCCCATCCGAGCTGCAGCGTGGGATCCCACATGTCCACGTTTGGTTTTATGTACTGGAAGCTCCCACTTGTACATGTGGACACCTTCAGGTGCTTATTGCATAAATGTTCCACTGCCTCAATTTGCGGTAATTGATCTGAAATGGAACTCAGATGGGAGCTGTCTTTTTCTCAAAGACAAGGAGTCATTCTGCTGTGCTGCTCCGGAGATACTGCAAGAATCCAGTGATTATAGCTCTGATGACTGATGCTTCCATCATACACATTATGAAACTCTATGGAGCTGAATTTGTTTTGTTCATCATACCTCCCAAAGTGAATCATTCCTCAAGGTGGCAGCTTATCATTTTTCAGTTTGCACTTTAACGTGGAAGAAAAGGTAATCTTAGGTTGTGATAATCTTGATTATTTGCATTGTAATGGTGTATATTTGAGATCCAAAATAGTAGGACGGATTTTAGAATCCGGATTTGTAACGTTATCTCCAAATAGACGGTCAAAGGGGGTCTCTAGAGTGCTGGAGATCAAATTTAATGTATTAATACCTTTTGTCTAGTTAATGCGCGATGCCTGAAGCACAACTATTGCCATCTTATGATGGAGTGTTTGATCCCATCTCAAACACATAAAAGTTTCTTTGCTCACTTGCAGCGCTTCTACTCGAGTTCCCACTGTAGGATTGAGTGAGGTTACAAGATATCTGCTGCTACTACATTTTTAGATTCATTCATCTATTATGATGGAAGATGGCGTAAAGTAGTTGGTTCAAAATCAAGCCCCAGCTCACAGTGAACAGTTGAAATCTCAGGGCAAAAGTAATTTTAAGTGGACATATTGGCTTATCTGAAGTTTCATTCTAAAGTCCGATAAAATTAATAGTAGTAGTTCATGTTTCTTTTTCCTGTTTTGTACTTAAATATGCTAAGTTAAACAATATCCACTTTTTGGTTTCTTAAAAGAGAATGTGGGACAAAACCTGCAGTTTCTTTATCCCGAAAATAAAACGGAGAAAATTAACTCCTTGATCTTCTCCTTATTGTAGGAGATGTATATATATTGGAGTTATAAAACTACAGGAATGGATTATAGATCACACTACTTTTTTTTTTTAATCTTGGGATGATGGTGTCCTGCCCAACTGAATCTGCGAGACTACCTACTAAAGTTTACAGTCACAGGTGTTTAATAAATCTTCCCCCTACGAGCGAAGCAGATGAGCTTGCAATGAGTATTTGTAACTGAAATTTGAATTTGAGATCTCACGAGGCCACCAAGTAGTTGCATAATGCTGCTGCCACCTGCTTTGTGGGTGAATCATTCGTTATCCTGACTTTTCTCTCTTGGAGGTCCAGAGTCCAACCATTTGCAAGTTTTCAGATATCATGTATTAGCCTCTTTAATGTTAAAAAAATTTCATACTAGAAATGTCTTGGGGCGCCCTAGCGTCACACTCTTTTCTTAATGAGAATATAATCACTAATTAGGCAAACAATAGGGTACTCGTCCTAGTCTAACTTCAGTCACAAAGATATCGCTGCTCCCAAAATTGACTTTAGTCACAAAGATATGGCTGCTCCCAAATTTGAGAAGTACAGAGACAACTTTAATTTTGGACTTAGATTCAGACTTATATTGTAACATTTGCTTGGAGGGGAACAACAAAAGAATTATCAAATGAATTCATGTTGGGGAAAATAACTCAAGTTTGACCTCAACATTCTCATTATTCTCTAGTTGATAGTGCAAAAGTTGAATATGATAATTGTCCATGATTATACTTTGAAGAAATATAGTCAAACTAAGCTTTACACTAAGTACATGCATATTTCTACTTCTTTCATTTTAAAATAACCTTCAGATAATTATTTTGCTTTAGTGAAGCAAAATTTTCAAATATTGCCACATAGAATGTTCCCTACTTAATAAAACATTTTTTTGCGCGGATTGCCCTTCTTTTGGGGTGGTCTTTAAATTTTACCCCTCATATTTGTAGTATTTAAATTTTGTCCCTCTTTAAGTTTTGCCCTTCGCTTGAAAAGGTGGACTGTTATACCCCATTTTAAACGGGTCAAATCGGAGTACAACATATTGGTGATTCCCAAATTATTTAACTTAAGGAGTCGCCACCTAATTATTTTGACGGTGAATTAGGGCACCTAATTATTAACTAAGGCAAAGCTAAACTAAATCTCCGTTAATGGTCTGCTTAATGATTCTAGGTAAGGGTTCTTGGTTATCCTAAAGAGAAGGGGTTAGGCATCCTTTAAAATTCGCTAACTACGATTAACCGGCCAAATTTAGGTTATTTAATTAAGACTAAAAAAAATACAAATATAACATTTTAAATGCTTAGGAAAATAGTTTGTAAATGTTACCAAGATTTCAAAAAAATGGAGAATATAAGACGGCTATTTAAATTAAATAAGGTAGTAATTTATAGAAAAGACTTTAGCCATATTATACTAAAAATGTGTTGGATTAGTCAATATACTAATAGGCATTTGAAACAATTCAATGATTGAGTATCAATTGATTTTAACTGCTTAAATTTATTAAGTGACAAAATAAGGTATAAACAAATTAGCTTCCTACAGTTATGTGAAAAATAGTTTAAAAATACAACTATCCTCTTTTATGAAAAATTGGACCTTGTTTGGAAAGTAAGGATTTAAATTAAATTTAGGAAAAGATTCATCTCCAACCACTACTAGGAATGATCATTTAACGCCATAAAACTTTAAAAAAAAAAAAAAAAAAAACTTATAAAATAATGTTAGGCTATAATTTGAAGTAGGTGGATAATTTTGAAATCGGACTTAATTCTTAATTGGATCACTCAACCCATTTTAAACTTGTAAAAGAATAATTAAAAGAAATCTTGAACCGACGAAATAGGCCAAATTGTTAAACCTTTAAATACGTTATTTCGAAGGCAAACTCAAACTCTAACTACCCATTATCACTTAACTATTCCCATATATTCCCCCAAGATTCGTCTAAGCTAAGAAAACAAAAACAAGGTAAAATGTTAGTCATGCAATACACATCAAATACACAAAAAGAAAATAAAATAGAGGGGACAAATATAATTAAATGGGTTTGGCCCATTTTATGCTGCTGCGATCTGTTCTGCCATATGAGCTTCGGCCCAAAATCCTTTTTTCTATACTGCGGATAGGAGTTGACTCGAGAGGGATATCACGTTGGGCTTTAGCCCAACACCGAATGCGGGAGGAAGACGAGCCCATCGAACTCATACGAGAGGGTCATGCATAAAATGAAAGAAAAAGGATTAGTAAAGTGGGGATTTACAAAACCTGTATTTCAAATAAAAAAGAAAGCAATGGCCGAAACAAAATAGAAACATCACGTAAATAATAACAAGAGCAGGACTTTGACATACCAACTTAATAGAGCAACTTCAACACTCGAGACAAACAAGCGATTTATGTATACAACATGTATATTTAAGTATACCTCGTATATACACATTCATAAGGATACTTAGAAGGTTAATATTGGAAAGCTTTTGCCCCCGTCTTCCCGATGTTGCACAAGTTCCAAGGGATTTCCAGGAATCCCAGGCATGGCTAACACCGGGGAGGATTTAAGCTTAATCCATAATGACCAACTAATCTCCCCATAAACGTATTAACTAAAGTATACTGGTCATATACATAAATACACATGACTCAATCAAACACAATATGCTTATAATGTAAGAATCATAAAAATCGAACAGACAGCAACACAATATGCCTTACAGATCTGATCCTATACTTCCTAAATCTTTTACGAGGTAGTTCAGGGACAAAGAAGACAGCAACCCAGCACTCCATAGAATATTTACTAAGTACAACAGTCCATTAACAACTTCACAACTTTTAATTAAAACAGTGGACTGCTTTTAGTTAACATATTAACAGCTTCCAAACAAACAGTAAAAAAGAGAACTTCAATAAGTGCAGCAGTCCAGCCCCCTATATTCCTCTCGAAATAATTCAAGTCACGCAGAACAAAACAACAAACAGGCAGATGTGCATCATATGCAGAACTCAAATAAAGCATATGAGGAATATTCATGCATCTACACGATCGAACTAATGCATACTTGCACCCATATAGAGATTCAGAAATCAGGCAGGGTATATTTTGCTGTATAAAAACACTTAAATCTCACATACATCATAGCTAAGTATCAGTCAAACATGCATAACATGTGGAACTCAAGGTATTTATACATACAAACTAAACATGGTGAACTTAAGCTACTACAGAAACAGTTGGTTCCTTATAACTAAATGGGATGGATCAGACTAAACCCAAAAATAAGGACTTAACAGCTACAGACTGAACATGATAAAATTGATATTTCATGAAATAAGAAAACTAAAAAAAAAACACATTAGGCCTGCTACAACAGAGGCAGTAAAATCAGACATTCTTTTTCACTGAAATAGGATAAAACTAGTCAAACAAAGGAACATAAGATCAAATACCATAAATTATAGGACAAAACTAAACTAAGATAGGAAAAGGAAAGCACAACATGATATGGCTAAGTTTAAACAGGAGTAAGGATCATTCTGGTTCTATAGTGTTTGAATCTATTTCCTAGCACATTGTTGAAGTGTAAGTCTCATGCAAATCATCAAAGGAAGAGAGTATTTCAAAGTTGAGTAAAACAAGGATTAAATATACCCTAAGCATGCCAAAGACAACTTTAAACACATAGAAACATGGATTTAAAAAAAAAAACTGTCGAAATCAAACATTTTAGAGGTCCAGCCTATTTGAACCAAAATCCTATATGCATATCTAACCCTCAATTCAAACAATGGACATATACAAGACATAAGAATGGATTAACAGATCTATCACATGTGTTTATATGCGCAAATATAGCCTAAACAAGTATGACCATGCCTTCAAATCATCTAGATAGATCAATCATAGCACATAGCAGTCCAAAACATGCTCAAAATCAGACATTTACAACAAACATTTACATACACATAGGTTAACTAGACCAACTTATATTAAGAAACTAAGCTAAGGCTATCATGAGATCGGATTGAAGAGGCATAACTATCAACAGACATGTATTCCAAGCCAAAAATACCATATAACTAAGTAAAACAGAGCCTAATTATATGCATACCAACAGATTAGAAACCAAATATTGTTGACATAATCATCCACACATGGACTCATGCGAACAAATAAATACTAATAAAACTGAAATTAAACTAAACTAAAATAAGACATAAACATATAGATACTATCAACTACTAAACTAAACTACGACATGAACATTATTAACTACTAAATCGAAACTAAACTAACTAAAACATGAACATGCGTAATGCTACTAAGCTACTAAACTGAAATTCAACCAACTGAAACAACAAACATATATGAACACATAAACACTTATTAAACTACTAAAACTGAAATTAAACTAACTAAAGAAGGATTGTTTACCTTTTTCGAGTGCAGCAAACCGGGGTGCGGGGTCTTGGATCTACACTCGATTATTAAAAACTTCGAATCTTGAATGTACTCAAATCCGAAATATTGACAGATACAAAAGAGAATGAAAGCTTAATATTTGAATAAACACAAAGAGATATTAGAACTAAGGAGGGTTAAACACTTTCAAAGGTAAAACAGCGACTGCTCCAAAAAAGACCCCTCAAAATAGCCTCACGCGTTTGTATTTATAGTATCAAGATAGGGTTTTCAGATTCGAAGTTTTTAGGCGGGATTCCAATCGCCTAGGGTTTTTAAAACGAGTCAAAAATGGACCCGTTTAAATCTAAATGTTGAAGGGGTTTATCGAGCAGATCTTCACGTGACTTTGACTTGAGTATTACACCAAAATGGTTCGACCACTCTGGTCTTGGAGGATTATGCTGCGTCTCGAAGCAAGAATGGGAAAGCCTTTTCCCTTTCAACGACAGAACAGCGCAGGTAAAGCAGACGTAGAGATAATTTTTGCGTGGAAATGGAAAGACACGACTGTTCACGGCTAAAGAGAGGGAGACGACTTACTGAAAATGGAGAGGAAGAGAGAGGGGCAGGGGGGGGGGGGGTGCGGCGTGAAGGGGAATAGGGATCATTTAGGTTTAGGTGATGAATAAGAGTAGTGTGGGCCGGGTCGGTTCGAGTAGTGGTCCGGGTCAGGTAAGTTTAGACGAAATGGGCTGGTAATTTTGGGTTGGGTATTATTTTAGGTGACAATGGGCTGGTCCGAAAAAGATTCGTGGGTTGATTGGGCTCGGATTTGGGGCTGATGTGAGGCCTTCTTGGACTAAAAATATATTTTCTTATACCGCTTTGGGCCTCTAAATTTAAATAAAGACCTTTTCAATTAATTACATATTAACGTGTGCTAAAATATTACTTACTATAAAATATTTATTACTCAGATAAAATTATACGATGTCGTAATAGTCGTGCGATAATATTTTAAAGTTTAACAGTAAGTAAATACTATTGCTTAATTGCGTAAAATAAATGTGATGCGTGTGTGCATAAGACGGTAAATAAAAAATGTTAAGAATGATTATAATGCAAATCATAATAATAATGGTAATAATAATAAAATAAATAGTAATAATAATAATAATAATGATAATGATAACAACCGTAATAATAATGGCAATAGGCAATGACTATAATTGGATAATAACAAAAAGAGGTATTAATTAAAACTAAATTGTAATAATCGTTCTTAAATTATCAAAAATATTAGAAGCGCAAAATGACTATTTTGGGAAGAAAGGCGGGACAAAATTGGGTGTCAACAGGACGAATACCTGAGATTCTGAGTTCGAACCCCTGCTCAGGCATAAAATTAAAAATAATTTCGCAAGGCAAGGCTGGAGAACGTGTATGCCGGATCCGGGATACACGCCTTAAGTAAAAACTAAAGTTATGCCCCATAAGACAGAACTTTTCCTTAAGGCATAATTTAGTTATGCCTTATGGGGCAGACTTTTAGTTAAGGCATAACCAAAAGTATGCCCCTTAAGGCAGAATTTTTCCTTAAGGCGTAGACTTTGCCTTATAAGGCAAATTTTTAGTTATGCCTTAAGGAAAAGTTCCGCCTTATGGGGCATACTTCCTTATGGGGCATACTTTTAGAGCCCGTTTGGATTGGCTTATAAGTTGCTTATAAGCTGTTTTCAGCTTTTTAGAGTGTTTGGCTAGCCAGTTTAAAGTCATTTTGTGCTTAAAATAAGCTAAAAAAAAATAAAAAAATTGGGTCCATTTGACTTAGCTTATCTAAAGCAGCTTATAAGCTGAAAACAACTTATAAGCCTATCCAAACAGGCTCTTAGTTATGTCTTATGGGACACACTTTTAGTTAAGGCATAATTAAAAGTATGCCTCATAAGGCGAAACTTTTCCTTAAGGCATAACTAAAAGTTTGCCTTGAAAAGTAAAATAAAATAAAATTATGCCTCAAGGCAAATTTTGCCCCCTCCAGCAGACTTTTAGTTAAGCATAACTAAAAGTCTGGCGAAGGGGGCAGAGTGAAATTCAAACTCTGTCTTGCGATTTCTTTTAAAAAGTTTAACTGAGTGCAGGTTCGAACCCGGAACCCATGGGTTTTAGGCGAAGAGAAAAAAATTAAAGACCACCAATTTAAGGTACAAAAGTTAAAGACCACCCCAAAAGAAGGACAATTCACAATAAAATAGCATTATGTATGTTGGGCTAAACGGTCCAAAGATACTTTTAACATGATGTGATATTGTCTGCTTTGGGCCAAAGCCGCACGGTTTTTTCCAAAAGGCCTCACACCATTAAGAGTATCCAACAGTTTATAAGTAGCTCCTTTTTTATTTCAACTACTAATGTGATATTTTATTCGCACACTCAACAATGTATATCAATACTAAGTACGAGGGACATGATATGATTCAATTGATTTTGTAGTCCCTTTACAAATTTATTTTAAGTTTTATATTTTCTTATATAATAAATTTATATTTTCAAATTAAAAAGATAGAAAATAGCATGTAAAAGATCTGTTATTTTCTTTAATTCAAATTATGAAAAAGCTACGTTGATCCGTTTCCTCGCATAAATATTCCAGAAGTGTGTCCTTAATGGCCCACAACAAAGTAATAAATTATAAACCTCCAACCAGAAAGTGTCATCCTATTCAAGCCAAGGGCAGGCGTTTATATGGATAAGTTTTCACTTTTTTCTGACAAGAAGTTCCAGCTCAGGTTTGACACCTACTTTGTCTACTCAAATAATTGCAAAATTATAAACATGTGAGTAAAAATCCATACACGAGGGGTACGGACATTATTGCAATTTGCGTGTGGCGTGTATTAATTTATCAAGAAAGCCGACTCAGTAAATCATCAATCATATGTAGAGGCGGCCTCAAAATTTTAAGACGGCAGGGCATCATTATCTTAACATAAATGCTAACAAAAAATTTAATGATGATTTAGGGATAATATCGTGTCGGACCGATCATTAATAGAGTAGCAGTGACGAAAATACAAGTACATAGGTCAAATATGTGTAATTAATAAAATTTAATTCAGTGAAGCAAATGAAAAAAATAGCTCAGTGGCTAAGGCTGTGCAACATGTGGTGACAGTGCAGGTTCGAATATAGGCGAGCTCATTTAACGCTTATTGTTTTCCTAAAAATGGCTCAAAAAAATAATTAAAAGTGACATTCGGGTTCGATCTGGGGTGACATGTAAAGAAAGCAACAGTTGCAACTAACGTGTCCTTAAGACACTTTCATGTAAAGGAAGCAACAGTTGCAATCAACGTGTCCGAAAAACACTTTCATTTGTTAGAGTGCACAATTAAATATATACTAATTTTTCAAGGTATATACAACAAGCAAACTAACTGAAATACAATGGTTCAGCTAAATGATTGAGTTTTTTGAGTACGATTTGCTGATGTTGAGAGCATGATTTTTTCACTTCATTTAACCATTTCCTTACGAGTGAGGGCAAGTTAAGTACATATAGGAGTACTAAGTTTTAAGTAAAAAGAATTCTGAAAATATTTTTTGTTATACCAAACATACCTGCTAAAACTAACAAGAAGAGATAGCTATTTTTAATTTCAGGGACGAAGTCAGAAAAGAAAAAAAAAAAGACTTCTCATAGGACTGCCTTCAATTCTTTTTTGTTTGCAAAAGATCAACTTACGGAGCGGAAAATATATCTCCAGTTTCTGTACATATCAACTTCATAGAAAGAAAATATGGCCCAAGTTTAGAACGTATTATATCAATAGCGGGCCGGTGGGGCTTTATTATTGATATAAGCAAAAGTGTTCCATAATTATAAGAGATAATTGTGATGACCTTCCAAGTCATCTTGCCACATAAGCACATATTTTAGACATGTGGATGCTTACATGGCAAAGATGCTAGCATTTATGGGAAGATTCTAGAGCCATGGAGAGTTTTCTTGGAGAGACTCTAGATTCTTATAAAATATTTAGGAAGACTTTCTTGAAAAGCCTTAGAATATTCTAGGCATGTAGAGAATTCTAGAGAGGGGGCATACTTGTAAATATAGAGAGACTTGTGTAACAATTATTATTTATCCATTAGCCCCTAGGTGAGTAGTATAAATAGAGGGGCATACATTTGTAAAAATCATCGAGAAAAACAATTCAAGTTCTCTCTAATACAAAGCTTCCTTCTAGCAAAATTCTCTTGTCTTTCTTAATTACTATTCCCTTAGTGATCTTAAGTGTAGTAATCTAGGCTGACTTGGCATAGCAAGATCGTGAGCAAGTTGTGCAAGAACGTGAGCGAGTGTCAAGTGCCGCACGTGCGCTTAGTTGAAGACTAAGAACGTGACAACGTGGTATCAGAGCGAAGGTTACGACTGAGGGAATGGCAAACGACGGAGAAATCAACGCTGCTAAAACCCAAGCCAATGTCATCCAGGATGCAGCTGGCAAGAAGGGCCATAACAAAAAGAGGAATGACGCCAACAAGAGCCAGGAGGTGCCGCCAGAGGTTGTGCCAAATGAAGGGCTTACATCCCAAGAACCATCTACCACTGAGGCGAGCGAGGATGACGTGGAGGTCCTGTCCGAGGACGTCTCGCTCGGTAAAGAGTGGGTTATGAAGGTTAACGTGGGGATGGACGCCATCGACATATTTGGCCAACGTTTGGGCAAGGTGGAGGGCACTCTTAGCGTTCTTGAGGGGCATACTCTTGAAGAGATTGAAAGCATCCGAAATGACTTGGAAGGGCACATGCAGGCTGAGATTGAGGTAAAACAAACCATCACTGCCCTAGAGTGCAGACTCATGGAGGCGTTAAGTACTATCGATGCCATGAAGGCAAAGATAGTGGCACTCGAAGAGCATATTGATGTTAGTGTGACCAAGGCAGCCAACAATGTTGTCGTGACGAGGGAGGCTAAGATCGAGGCTCCCAAGCCACCAGTGTTCAAAGGGGTTCGTGATGCACAAGAAGTGGAGAACTTTCTTTGGCACTTGGAGAATTATTTCAGGCATGGAAAAGTGAGGGACGATGAGGCCAAGATCAACACCGCTGTGTTGTACCTAACAGAGACTGCCATGTTATGGTGGAGAAGAAAGGTCGCCGATGCTGACAGAGGTCTATGCACAATCAACACGTGGGATCAGTTCAAGCATGAGTTTAAACGACAGTTCTTCCCAAATAATGTCTTGTATGAGGCAAGGCGCAAACTTAGAGAGTTGAAGCAGACAGGGAGCATTCGCGACTATGTCAAGGAGTTCACCACCCTTATGCTTCAAATTCCCAACCTCACTAGTGATGACTTGTTATTTCACTTCATGGACGGGTTACAGAACTGGGCTAAGCAAGAGTTGCAACGCCGACAAGTCAGTGATATAGACCAAGCCATAGTGGAGGCCGAGTCTTTGATGGATTTCAAGCATGATAAACGCGACAAAGGCAAAGGTCATGAGTCAAGGGGTGGCAATACCACAGGTGGGGGAGACCGTGGTAAGAACAAGGAGTCTCAACAATACTGCTCCAGGACTCAAGATGCCAACAAGTTCGATGGCAAAAAGTCAAATGGTCGTCAGGGCTATGCTGAGAAGAAGGCGCAGGTCGAGAAAAAGGGATGCTACATATGTGGAGGACCACACGGCTTCAGAAATTGCCCCGACTTGAAGAGCCTCAATGCAATGGTTCGTGATCGAAAGGAGCAGACGCAAGGAGAGAGTTCAGGCACTGCACAGTTAGGTATGATAAGCATATGTGGCGTTGTCAAGGAGCAACCCATCCAACCCAACGAGAATAGAAATCAATACGTGGATCTCACTATAAACAACAAGCTCGCTCGGGCATTGGTGGACACTGGAGCGACTCACAATTTTGTGACCGAGGCTGCAGCGAAAAGACTAGAGTTGAAGCTCGCTCCAATTAATGCCCTCGTTAAGACTGTGAATGCTAAGCCAGAAAATGCTCGTGGTGTAGCTAATGGCGTTGGTGTCAAATTGGGCGATTGGAAAGGTACGACAAATTTTACCGCCACTACTATGGACATCTTTGACATTGTTCTGGGACAAGAGTTCTTTAGGCATTGCCACGCGATGATCGACCCCTACCTCAAACGTCTCTTGGTCTTGGAGCGAGAAGGAGCTTGCATGGTGCCTACAGTGACTATACCGCATGTAAAGGGACAAACACAACTTTCAGCTATGCAGCTAATCAAAGGTCTTAAGAAAGGAGAGCCGACATTCATGGCAACCATTGCAAGTTTGGAAGAATACAAGGGTCCCCAGGGCACACTGCCTCCTTGCATAGAGAAGTTGCTCGAGGAGAACAAAGATGTCATGCCCGATGAGCTACCTAAGCACTTGCCTCCTAGACGTGAGGTGGATCATAAGATTGAGTTGGAACCAGGGGCTAAGCCACCGGCATTTGCCCCTTATCGCATGGCACCGCCTGAGTTGGAGGAGCTTAGGAAGCAACTAAAGGAGTTACTAGATGCCGGCCACATTCGCCCATCGAAGGCACCCTTTGGTGCACCGGTGTTGTTTCAAAAGAAGAAGGATGGATCATTGCGCCTGTGTATAGACTATCGGGCACTTAATAAGGTCACAGTGAAGAACAAGTACCCGATCCCGCTCATTGCCGACTTATTTGATAGACTTGGACAAGCCAAGTACTTTACCAAGGTGGATCTTCGCAAAGGTTACTACCAGGTTCGGATTGCAGAAGGGGACGAACCAAAGACAGCCTGTGTGACAAGGTACGGAGCCTTCGAGTGGTTGGTGATGCCCTTCGGATTAACCAACGCACCCGCCACATTTTGCACTCTCATGAATGAGATCTTTCATCCCTACCTGGATCAGTTCGTGGTAGTCTACTTGGATGATATAGTCATCTACAGTAACACCTTGGGGGAGCACGTGGAACACTTACGAAAGGTTTTCCAAGTTTTGCGAGAGAACGAGCTATACATCAAGAGGGAAAAGTGCGAGTTTGCAAAATCAAAGGTGCACTTCTTGGGCCATGTTATTAGCAATGGCGAGCTACGCATGGATGAGGCTAAGGTACGGGCTATCCAAGAGTGGGAGGCACCTACAAAGGTAACCGAGTTGAGATCCTTCCTTGGCCTTGTTAATTACTACCGACGTTTTATCAATGGCTATTCAGGTAAGGCAGCACCCTTGACCGAGTTGTTAAAGAAGAACAAATCATGGGGATGGACGGAGCACTGCCAAAAGGCATTTGAAGACCTCAAGGCAGCCGTGACAGAGGAGCCAGTTCTAGCGCTGCCCGACTTCAGCAAAATGTTCGAGGTGCATACAGATGCTTCTGAATTTGCCATTGGGGGTGTCCTGATGCAAGATAGGCATCCCATAGCGTTCGAGAGCCGCAAGTTGAACGATACGGAGCGGCGTTACACGGTACAAGAGAAGGAGATGACTGCCATTGTGCATTGTCTTCGCATATGGAGACATTATTTGCTGGGGTCGAAGTTCGTGGTCAAGACTGACAATGTGGCCACTAGCTACTTCCAGACACAGAAAAAGCTCACACCAAAACAGGCTAGGTGGCAAGATTTCTTGGCTGAGTTCGACTATGTGTTGGAGTATAAGCCGGGCAAGGGTAACGTTGTAGCCGATGCCTTGAGTAGAAAGGCCGAGCTTGCTGCCATTACTTCGGCAAGTTGGGATATACGAGAGGCTATAAAGGAAGGCATGCAACATGACCCCACAGCTAAGCAGCTTATGGAGTTAGCCACCCAGGGGAAGACGAGGCGCTTTTGGGTGGAAGACGGTATATTGCTCACCACAGGTCGGAGAGTCTACGTGCCGAAGTTTGGAGATATTAGGCGACGTATTATGAAGGAGAGCCACGACACCTTATGGGCCGGTCACCCAGGTCAACGCCGCACTAGAGCCTTGGTTGAGTCGGTCTATTATTGGCCACGCATGCGTGAGGACATAGAGTGTTATGTCCAGACTTGTCTTGTGTGCCAACAAGACAAGGTTGAACAAAGGAAGCCCGGAGGACTTTTGGAGCCACTACCGATAGCGGAGCGTCCATGGGAGAGCGTGACTATGGACTTTATCACCTGTCTACCGAAGTCTGACGGTTATGGAACTATCATGGTGGTCGTGGATAGATTTTCGAAATATGCCACTTTCATGCCCGCTTCACCAGGATGTACAGCTAAGGAAGCCGCCAAATTATTCTTCAAGAACGTGGTCAAATATTGGGGCTTACCAAGGCATATCATCAGTGATCGTGACCCCCGCTTCACTAGGAACTTTTGGAGGGAGTTGTTCGACATACTTGGCACGGAGCTGCACTTTTCCACTAGTTTCCACCCACAAACGGATGGACAAACAGAACGGGTCAATGCTTTGTTGGAGTGCTATTTAAGGCATTATGTGAGTGCACACCAGAAGGATTGGGCAAGGCTCTTAGACCTAGCCCAGTTCTCCTATAACCTGCAGCGGAGTGAGTCCACAGGTCGGACACCATTTGAGCTAGCCACAGGCCAGCAACCACAAACTCCACATTCACTACCGGCAGCGTTCGAGGGGAAGAGTTTGGGGGCTTACCATATGGCCAAGGGGTTCGAGGAGCAGCTTGACACTGCTAAGTCCTACTTGGATAAGGCAGCAAAGAAGATGAAGAAGTTTGCTGACCGCAAGCGTCGTCCCACAGATTATACGGTTGGGGACATGGTTTTGGTGAAGTTTAATCCAAGGCAGTTTAAGACACTACGGGACGTGCATCAGAACTTGGTACGGAAGTATGAGGGGCCGTTTAGGATCGTTGCCAAGGTGGGCAAGATCTCATATAAGTTGGAGTTACCGCCTCATCTTAAGATTCACCCCGTCTTCCATGCTAGCGTGCTCAAGTCATACCATGAAGACAAGGATGATCCCAGCCGAGGTCAGTCGAGTCGGGCGCCGATTACCATCACCGTCTCTCATGATCGGGAAATTGAGGCAATCATTGATTACCAGGCCAGGCGAAAACAAGGGCAGAAAGCCACCGCCATGTTCCTCGTCCACTGGAAGGGGAAACCACCGGAAGAGGCCACATGGGAGCGTTATGAAGACTTGTGGCAATTTAAAGACAAGATTCGAGAGTTTATGTTGCAGCAATGCGCCGCGGTCGTCGCAACATCAGGTGGGGGAGAATGTGATGACCTTCCAAGTCATCTTGCCACATAAGCACATATTTTAGACATGTGGATGCTTACATGGCAAAGATGCTAGCATTTATGGGAAGATTCTAGAGCCATGGAGAGTTTTCTTGGAGAGACTCTAGATTCTTATAAAATATTTAGGAAGACTTTCTTGAAAAGCCTTAGAATATTCTAGGCATGTAGAGAATTCTAGAGAGGGGGCATACTTGTAAATATAGAGGGACTTGTGTAACAATTATTATTTGTCCATTAGCCCCTAGGTGAGTAGTATAAATAGAGGGGCATACATTTGTAAAAATCATCAAGAAAAACAATTCAAGTTCTCTCTAATACAAAACTTCCTTCTAGCAAAATTCTTTTGTCTTTCTTAATTACTATTCCCTTAGTGATCTTAAGTGTAGTAATCTAGGCTGACTTGGCATAGCAAGATCGTGAGCAAGTTGTGCAAGAACGTGAGCGAGTGTCAAGTGCCGCACGTGCGCTTAGTTGAAGACTAAGAACGTGACATAATGAATCAAAATTCTCTTATACTATCACGTCTTTATTAGTTTCATACTTAAACTATGTCTTGTTTATGTTTTTATTAGGTTAATCCATGATTTCAAATGGGTTAAATATCATGGTCGTGGGAGTCCCTAGCTAGTATCCCTCAATATAATCCTATAAATGGTGATATTGGATATTGCATTGTAGACACTTGGAAATATATGAAAGAAATAAAAAAAGCTTTCATATCTCTCTCTACATTTTTGTCTAATTTCTTATTTTATATTGTTACTTTTGGCTTCATTTAATAACAATAAATAAATTTTAACTTGTTTGATCAAGTTTTTGAAAGATTAAAATTGTTATTTTTCTTTAAAAAGTGTGTATATTTTAGCTTCTAAGCTTATCCCAAACACTAGTCGTTCATTTAACGTGTACAAATGCGTAAAATATAATAAAATGTACTAATGCGTAAAATATAATAACTTACAAAAAATATTCTATCCTTCAAGTTTAAAAAAGAGGAAAAAAGATATTTGTCTTGTAAACTCGCCCGAAAAGAGTTAGTATAATATATCAATAAAGAGATAAAACAGAGGATAGCATTTCTGATTTCTTCCAAGTATGAATTGAACTTGGAACCTCAAGGTGAATTTTGAAACGCTAAATTACTGAACCAACATTTTCTCTTGTATTTAGAGTATTCAAAAAAAAAATATATATATGTACATAATATATGTCAAGGTGTCCAACTTGATTTTTAACACCTCTATTTATAGGGTTACATTACAACAACAACAACAACAACAACAACATACCTAGTTGAATCCCACAGTGTGGGGTTTGGGAAGGGTTAAGTGTACACAGACCTTACCCCCACCTTGGAAAGGTAGGGAGGATGTTTCCGAAAGACCCTCGGCTCAAAAGAAAAGAGTCAGATACAAACAATCAAATCAAAGCAATGCGAAAATGAGAAATAACAAGAGCAAAGAAGTCATGATAAAACAACATGAAAAGACAAGACCCAACACATAAAAGCAGGAATCAAAGGGCAATAAAAAGTAGAGCAAACTACGCCTACTAGTGCGAAAGAAAAGCGAAACTACCTACTAGTCTTCTATCCTAATCTGAGTCCTCCACAACCTCCTATCTAAATTCATGTCCTCGGTAATCTGAAACTGCACCATGTCCTGCCTAATCACCTCCCCCCAATATTTCTTTGGCCTTTCTCCACCTCTCCTAAAACCGTTCATAGCTAACCTCTCACACCTCTGCACTGGGGCATCTATGTCTCTCCTCTTCACATGCCCAAACCATTTCAGCCTCGCTTCCTGCATTGAGTAATATAAAAGAGTGTCATAAACATGACATTAACTCTTGAGAATATAAGGAAGATTACGAGGGTGTGGGAGATGAATAAGGAGGTAGTGGACGTGTTGGTGTTACAACACATAATAGTAGAATTACACCTAGAAGTTATGGACATCACAATTAACTTAATATTAATATTTACAACAATTTGATACTTAAAAGTAAGATTTCCATTTTTTCTACAAAAAGAAAGATTTCTGATTCAGTGGGAAAGATCCAAGCTTAGGCCGCGTGGATCCAACCACATCACCAAAGCTAGGGGTGTCAAAAAAATATGAAAAACTGACCGAACCGACCGAACCTAACCATACCGAACTGATTTATAGTGTTTTTTCAATAAAACTGTGAATTTTTATTTAAGCTTATAACCGTCCCGAACAATTAAGGTGGTCTTTTTAATTTACGCAAAAAATCGAAAAATTCCCGAACCGAACCGAATAGCCTTACATGTATGAAATATATTTTATATATTACAAATATGTTAAATTGAATATATATAAAATATATTTTATGAGTTTTGTTTCAAATATAAAAAATAATTTTGGCCACTAAATTTTGGGCCTTTAGTTGATTGAATTTAGTTTCTAAAGGATATCTCATATACATAGTCATACGGTCATAGATTTAGATGATTTAAGTAGGCATTTTTTGTAATAATTAGCACTAACAGAAGTTTTGTTGCTTGATATATATGTATAAAATTCAAGTTGTGGTTTCTGTGGCCTATAATCTAATGTTTGTTTTGGCTCAATTCAACATTGTTGTCTTTGGCAAGTTATTTTTCTCCCTGATCAATCAGTGAGGATTCACGTTGTTATTGTCTTGCTACATGATATAACACATTTCAGTTTAATTACTTTGTGTAGTTTTTTTAAAAACTTTACATTAAATATTTCATAAGAAACAAATAGAAGCTTTATTTGATGGTGTACTATAAATAGGTTTGTGGAGATCTGTGTCGTTACATTTTAATGATGGTGTATTCTTAGGTGACACTTTAAAACTGAAATAACCGAAAATTAACCGAACAGTACCGATACCAAAAAAAAACCGAGATGATGGGATGGTCTCGAAAAGTCTAATTTTGATTATACAAAATAAAATAACCGAATAATTAGGATGGTATAATTTTTTTAAAATAACCGACCGAACTGTCCCATTTACACCCAAACCAAAGCCGCAATGCGAACAGATTCGTCCGGAGTATGAAACCGTAATAAGCAGGATTACTGTTCAAAACGTAACTACAGAAAACTTTAAACAAATGAACGAACTAATAAAATATTTTAAGAAATGATTGGTATGAACTATGAAGTAAAGCTGAAGCATATATATCTAAATAATGTTTTAAGCATTATTTTATTTTAAAAATTCAAATGGAAAGAGACTTAACCGCGTAAAAAAGGCATATTGTTGTCAACTAGCATTAACATTTGTTTGCACCTTTAATGTGAAAATCTTAGGTTTAAACTTTTTACTCCCTCCGTTTATTTTTACTTAGTCACTATGAACTTTTCACACCCTTTAAATATTTTTAATTATTTTAATTTGTTCATATTTTTAATGGATTTGAAATGAATAATTAATATTATAAGTAAAATAGATTTTTTTCCTGTTATTCTCTTGATATGCTAAGAGTCAGTTCGGATGGGCTTATAGCTTTTGAGTTATAAGCTAAAATTCATAAGTTAAAATTTTTAACTTATGACTTTTGACTTATTTTTATTGTTTTGATTTAAAAATAAATGCTTAAATTTTTTTTTTTTTTTACTCAAATACTACAAAAGTGCTTAAAAATTATTTTGACTTAAAAACAATTAAAATAAGCCAATCCGAATGTATTTTTAAAATACAAAATAAGTAAAAATGAAAGGCATGGAGTAATTTATGGTATCTGTCATCTTCTTTAAATAGTGCCTTATTTAAAGTTAAAAAGATTTGTTAACTTCAGCAACTTTTTCCTGTTTTTGCTCAAATCTGATTTTTTAATTACGTTGTCAGCTTCCTTCATCCGTGAGCCTTTCTCGCTCCAGAGCCGACCTAAACTGTAGTTATTAGTTATTTGGAAATTCTGATCTATCCAACTGTAACTATTTCATCTGTTTCCGAGTTTTAGAATATACTAGTAGAAATAAGAATAGAGAATGGAAATGGAGAAGGGAGGAGTTTCGTCGTGGGAATCATTGAACGGTGGAGAAGATGTATATAGTTCTAAAGAATCAGATGCTTGCACAGCCGATCATCTTGTTATGATGGTCCACGGTATTCTCGGAAGGTAACTCCATAATTATTAATCTATAATGCGCATATAACATAATTGGACAATTTTCATCTGATTTGTTGAGAAATCAAGTTTTTAGTCATTGCTCCTGTTAGATGATGATTTATCATTTCCCAGTTTAGATTTTTTCCCCCTTGGAATCCTATAGCTGCTCTTTAAATGGATGACGCTGTTAACATTTGCTGTTTTAGAGGTTTTTGCTCGTTTACTTGCAGCTTCCAACTACTTTTTTTTTCTTTCAGTCATTACTAAAGATACTAATTTTAGTATCCGTCCCAATTTATTTTAAGTGTCATGGAGTTTATTACTCCCTCCATCCCAATTTATCACCATTTGACTTAAGAAAGAAAGAAAGACTTTTAAATTTGTAGTTCAAAACAAGTCTTAGATATTTTTGTGATTGTAAATTGTCTCATAAAGTTAAATTGTTTGACATTCTCCTTCTCAAAAAAAAATTGTTTGACATTCTTTTTAAGACAGACTAAAAAGAAAAGTGTGCTATATAAATTGGATCGGAGGGAGTAATAAAGAAAGGCTTTTGAATCTCGTGGTCCTAAATTAAAGTTGTGTACAATGCACTAAAATGTCCTTTGAATCTTGTGGTTATAAACTTGTCATGTAGGATGTTTGAATTGTCAACTTACTAAATATAGAAAGAGACACTCTTTTTAGGACAAACTAAAAAGGAAAGCAAGAGACTTAAATTGGGATGGAGGAGTGTATCTTTTAATTTTTCAAGTTGCTGTAGCATTTTAAGCTCCTGAATTTGGAGCTGTTCTAATTGCTTCATTCTATGGGATTTCTCGGAGCTATTTTGAGCAACTGATATAGACTCCTTCGTCTATACTGTTGCACGCTAGCAAGATCACAAGAATTTCCCTTTCCTGGCTATACGAAAGTGTAAATCATAAATCTAATGTTACTAACATAGAGAAAAAGCTGCTTCTGACCTCTTCCATAATTCAATTAAGATGTTTGGCATGAAGGGCAATGTTTTCTTTGACTGGTGAATGAAGAATATTTCCTGCAAATTCTTTAAATATTAATAATAATGTCAACAAATTGGACAGTGTTCTGCATTGAAGTTTTGATAAAAAATTTCAGATATCTAACAGTTAGTTGGAGCAAGTGATATGGAGCAAGATATGAGATAAATGTGAAGGAAAATGATTTCGCTCATAACTGAGAGAAGACATTTTTCCCTTTTTGATGGAAAATGTTTTCCTCGTAAATACCTCCTGGTAACCAAACACCACAAAATGACTTCATATATCTTCCGTCATACCAAACACACTCTAAATGCTTACTAGCCAATCCTGTTTCCTATGTAGGGTTGTCAATTCAGTTTGAAGTCAACGTCCACCACAGAACAATTTGTTTGTGGAGTAATGATGAATTCTTATAAATAAATTGGTGCTTTTCTGTTATTGGTTTTAAAAAATTCTATTTATTGCTGGATTTATTGTTTTGTATTACGACAGTGCTTCGGATTGGAAGTTTGGTGCGGAGCAGTTTGTTCGGAATCTTCCAGACAAAGTTTTTGTTCATTGTAAGTGTATATATTGAGTGGCATTTCTGACTGATACCTGTTTGTGTTTCAGCACTTTGTTTCTGTATGTTGCGTATTTCCACCCCCTAATCCTCACCTCTTAATATTTGGTCTATTACTATTAATCAAAACTATTCCTTTGTTCTTGCTTGCTATGTTGATTGACAAAGTAAGTAGGCTTCACTTACTTTATCTTCTGTTTCTGTGGACAGGCACCTAATCTTCTTTTTTTGTTCCTCCCGCATTCCCTCTTATGCTGTGTCATCTTCAATTCCACATGCATTGCAAACTAAAGTTATAGTCTGCTCTGTTTGTGATTCCCAACATCATTAGTCCCTTTTATAATTTGAGCCTCCTTGTATTGAATAGGTAGAAAAATTGTTCTGTAAAAAGAGATTTCCTTTCCTTGGCTGACACGTGGAACTTATCATCTGTATCGATGTCTCTGTTTTACCTTCTTCATAATGGCCGACCATTAGCATGTTTTGCACAGTCTTGATGAACATTATTTTCTTTTTTGATGAATGATGAACATGATCTTCTTGGCAGGCAGTGAACGTAATATGGCTAGACTAACGCTGGATGGTGTGGATGTAATGGGCAAGCGATTAGCTGAGGAGGTTGATTTCTTCTAATGTGATTTGATTTTCTTTTGCTTTGTCCCATTCCTTTTACTAATATTTTCTCTAAAACATGATTTATATACCACATCTGATGGTAATGATATGGAAATGGACGTTAGGTTCTTGATGTCATCAAAAGAAAGCCAGGTTTGAAGAAAATTTCTTTTGTTGCACATTCTGTTGGAGGAGTAGTGGCAAGATATGCAATTGGGAAATTATATAGACCTCCACGAACGGAGAAAATAGAGAAATTCTCGGCCAACGCCAGTGAAGAAGGGTCAAAAGGCACAATAGCTGGCCTGGAACCAGTAAATTTTATCACTGTGGCCTCACCTCATCTGGGTTCAAGGGGTAACAAGCAGGTATGAGTTTATTTTGTCACTTACAATCTTACAAATATTTTAATGTTGGATAAAAAGTGGCCTCATCATGTCTCTCTGAGGAAGAACAATTTTTGCATCGATGCCTTTACCTTATGTCTTTTAAGTCGGTGAAGCTTACTCTTGGATGAGAGGTGTTTTATCTCTTGGTGTTTTGAGACTGTTGACAGTGAAATTTAGTTTGTGCTTACGGGTCACTTGGCGCACCAATATCATGGTTTTGCAATCACTTTGTAATGAATGTTAATCAGAGGATTATGGGTGGTGCTATTCATTATTTCACACATGATGTATTTGATTACCGGGCTGATATCCGGTAGACCATCTTTCATCTTGTCAAGTCTAGTGCTTGGTGTAAAACATATAATAGTTTAATCACAAAGCACTCCCTCATCAGGGAAAAAAAAAAAAAGGTTAATCATAAAGCACCCATTATACAAATTTAAGTTTTTCTGCTAATCTCAAAACTGTCACTAACTTTTAAATGGTGGATTCCTCATCTTAGAGTATCATCTCCATCCTTAATTGGTAAAGTAGCAACTAGCAAGTGTTGAGATTCACTGGTTTGAAAAAGGATATATATCACCGGCACTAACAACACAGGGCTGGTAAAGTAAATAGAAAATCAAGGAATGCACTGCATGAAGGGGAAAAACAAAGGAAAGATACATCTAAGTTTTGGGAAAATAATCTACAGCAAGAAGGACCTGGATAACCTTACTTCAAGATGCGAAGTTGTACAGCTACAAGAACTGGAAAATAACAGGAAGTATTCCTCATCTCCAGACAGTTTTTTCTCCCTCCAACTTGATAAGTTGTCCAAGGGAATCTATCAATGCGGGATTATATTTAACTTATCTTATTCTAATTCTAATCTATCTAGTTAACAACCCCTTAGATCTAATGATAGCTTTAAATGTTCAGTAACCTAGAAGTTGCATCAGGCTTTTCCTGTGTGTGATTCCTTCTTTTGATAGGAGGACCTCAAAGTTCCTGAAATGTGAAGGCAAGCAATCTCTTTGATTAACCTCGAGATTTTCTTGTAAACTACGTTCTTCTGCACAGCACACCGGCTTCTAGAACTATCAAGTTAATCACGGGTTTGGATCATAGTATAATATTATATTATCTACTAGCCTAGAATGTTATTAGTATTCTGGAGGAATCCTCTTTAGTAGTAATAGATATTGATCCCTATTTTATGTTGTGAACTGTGAAAAGGAAATGCTCTGTTATCTGCATAAGGATCAAGACGCAAAACTTTTTCCATGCTTCTTCAGTTGTCTAGATCTTAAGAAATGAGCAAGTATTCCTCTTCTTCTGAACTCTATTTATGCATTACTAAGATTGTGAGTTTTCTCTTTCCTGATCTTACAAGATCTGTTTTGTTTTTTTAACAAGATCTGCTTTGTCACTGTTGAACTTTTTGCAATATTCACTTTTTGAGCTAATTGTCAGGTGCCATTTCTTTTTGGTGTAACTGCCTTTGAGAGAGCTGCTGGTCTTTGTGTTCATTGGATATTCAAGAAAACAGGTCGACACCTTTTTCTTAATGAAGATGAAGGGAAGCCTCCATTACTGAGACGGATGGTGGAAGATGATGTTGAATTATGCTTTATGTACGTTATAAGATCTATTTATGACATGCATTGGACAGCATGATCCCTCTTATGAGGATCTGCGTTAAGAAGTATAGTATATTGATGCTAATTTGTTGCAAAATTCTTGCATACAGGTCTGCATTGGGTTCATTCAAGCGAAGGGTCGCATACTCAAATGTTGGTTATGATCGTATCCTATTTGTATTGTTGAATCAGGCAACTCGCCTCTATTATCCAAACTTCAAAAGATTAGAGACTATTTTTCTTAACAAACATTCTTTAGATATTGTAGGTTGGAGAACATCGTCAATTAGACGTAATAATGAACTTCCCAAGGTATAGTATTCGTTAGTGGATACCAATTAAATCATATGTGCTATATCATAACAATTTATGCTTGCAGAGGGAGGATTCCCTAAATGAGAAGTATCCTCATATTGTACAATACTCGTTAGTGGATACCAATTAAATCGTATGTGCTATATCATAACAATTTGTGCTTGCAGTGGGAGGATTCCCTAAATGAGAAGTATCCTCATATTGTGCATGAAGAACATTGCAAGGCGTGTGATAGTGAGCAGGGTGAGTCTGTTGTAAAGGAAGATGATTGTTTTGACAGGCTAGAAGGTTAGTAACTCTCTTCTTATGAAAAGAAGTTAGGTTTTTTTGCTAATTATTCCCTGTTAGGGGTCGTTTGGTTGCTGGTTAGGAAGGGGGTTATTCATTTATTAAAACTAGCATAACTATTACCATGTTTGGTAGCTTTTTAGTTGCTTTTGTATAAAATTCAGACACCAACTATGGTGTTTGGTTATCATTTTGCAATCCCACATAAATATAACAGGTACTCCCTCTATCCCAAATTTCCTTTTTAGTCAGTCCCGAAAAGAATGATATTTTTCCATATTTAGTAACAATTGAACTTCAAACTTCCCATTTACCCGTAATGAAATTATTTATGGCCACATAAATTTCTATGGCTTGTTTTAGAATACAAGTTTTAAAAGTCTGTCTTTTTCTCCTAAACTCCGTACCAGTCAAACACCTTCACATAAATTGGGATGGAAGGAGTATATGTTATGAGTCAATTTATGTATTATTTTATGCGGGGTAGAAGATGGAGTAACTAATACATTGATAAAAATACTGAAATGATGAATTTACCCTCTGGAGAGCAAGAATGGAGATGTTGATGTTGCTCACTGTTAGACGCTTCTTCTTCTTCTCGATCTATGAGAGACCAAATCAATGAATTGAAATTATTTCTTTCGTAATTCCAAGGGTATATTGTAAACAACAACAACAACAACAACAACCCAGTGAAATCCCACAACGTGGGGTCTGGGGAGGGTAGAGTGTACGCAGACCTTACTCCTACCAAGGTAGGATGGTTGTTTCCGAGAGACCCTCGACTCAATAAAAACATAAAAAGAGGTCAGATACGGCTAAGAGATTCAAAGCGATATGGAAATGAAGTAACGCAAGCGACACAGATAACATAGAATAATCAAAGCACAGGAAATAACAGATAATAGCATAATAGCATAAATTAGAGCACAAGAAATTATACTACGATAATGCGACTATTAATAAGGCAGGGTAATGAGACTATCTACTAGCCTTCTACCCTAATATGGGTCCTCCAAACCCTCCTATCTAAGGTCATGTCCTCGGTAAGCTGTAACTGCGCCATGTCGTGTCTAATTACCTCTCCCCAATACTTCTTTGGCCTACCCCTACCTCGTCTGAAACCATCCATGGCCAACCTCTCACACCTCCGCACTGGGGCATCCGTGTCTCTCCTCTTCACATGCCCAAACCATCTCAATCTCGCTTCTCGCATCTTGTCTTCCACCGAGGCCACTCCCACCTTGTCCCGAATATCCTCATTCCTAATCCTGTCACTCCTGGTGTGGCCACACATCCATCTCAACATTCTCATCTCAGCAACTTTCATCTTTTGAACGTGAGAAATCTTAACTGGCCAACACTCCGCCCCATACAACATAGTCGGTCTAACCACCACTTTGTAGAACTTTCCCTTAAGTTGTGGTGGCACCTTCTTGTCACATAGCACTCCGGAAGCAAGCCTCCATTTCATCCACCCTGCCCCAATACGATGTGTGACATCATCGTCAATCTCCCCGCTGCCTTGCATAATAGACCCAAGATACTTGAAACTACTTTTCTTCTGGATGACTTGGGTACCAAGCCTCACTTCCAAGCCGGCCTCCTGAGGTGCTTCACTAAACTTACACTCTAAGTACTCTGTCTTGGTCCTACTCAGCTTAAACCCTTTAGACTCCAGAGTTTGTCTCCAATCCTCCAGCTTAGCGTTAACTCCGCTACGAGTCTCATCGATCAGGACTATGTCATCCGCGAAAAGCATACACCATGGCACCTCACCTTGAATTTGCCGCGTCAATCCATCCATCACCAAGGCAAATAAGAACGGACTAAGAGCTGATCCTTGATGCAACCCCATCACAACTGGAAAGTGCTCTGAGTCTCCTCCTACTGTCCTTACCCTGGTTTTGGCTCCCTCATACATGTCCTTGATCACCCTAATGTACGCCACAGGTACACCTTTAGCCTCCAAGCATCTCCATAGGATTTCTCTTGGGACTTTGTCGTAAGCCTTTTCTAGGTCAATGAATACCATGTGTAAGTCCCTTTTCCTCTCCCTATACTGCTCCACCAGTCTCCTCACAAGATGGATGGCTTCTGTAGTTGAGCGTCCCGGCATGAATCCGAACTGATTCTCTGAAATAGACACGCCTTTCCTCACCCTCATCTCCACCACCCTTTCCCACACTTTCATAGTATGGCTTAGTAGCTTGATACCTCTATAGTTGTTGCAACTCTGGATATCTCCCTTGTTCTTGTATAGAGGGACCATTACACTCGACCTCCATTCTTCAGGCATCATTGCCGTCTTAAAGATGACATTAAACAACCTAGTCAGCCACTCCAAACCTGTCGGGCCCGCACTCTTCCAAAATTCCCCAGGAATCTCGTCAGGTCCGGTCGCTCTTCCCCTGCGCATCCTACGAACAGCACCCTTAACCTCCTCAACCTTAATACTCCTGCAATACCCAAAATCTTGACGCCTTCCAGTATGTTCTAGATCTCCCAACACAATGTCTCTGTCCCCTTCTTCATTTAAGAGTTTGGAGAAGTATGACTGCCATCTCCGTCTAATGAGAGTCTCCTCTACCAATACTTTGCCATGCTCGTCCTTGATGCACTTCACTTGAACCACATCACGTGCCTTTCTCTCCCTCGCCTTGGCTAGCTTGAACAATTTTTGATCCCCTCCTTTCTCTTCTAGTTCAGCATAAAGGCGTTCAAAAGCTGCCGTTTTTGCCGTCGAAACCGCCAACTTCGCCTCCTTCCTCGCCATCTTATAAAGTTCCCTATTCGTCCACTGCTCCACCTCATCCTTGCTTTCTATCAACTTCACATACGCCACCTTCTTTGCTTCCACCTTCCCTTGAACTTCTCCATTCCACCACCAGTCCCCTCGATGCTGGCCACGACTACCTGTCGAGACCCCCAACACTTCCCTTGCTACCGCCCTAATGCAACTAGCCGTCCTATCCCACATACTTGTCGCATCCCCACTGCTATCCCAGGCGCCCATAACCTTCAATTTCTCTCCCATCTCTACGGCACTAGTCGTGGTCAAACTCCCCCATCTGATCCTAGGTCGGTCATCCACGACCCTCTTCTTCCTCGGCATCTTGATCCCTAGATCCATCACCAAGAGCTTATGTCGGGTTGTAAGATAGTCGCTCGGAATGACCTTACAGTCTTTGCACAGACCTTTATCGTCCTTCCTAAGGAGTAAAAAGTCAATTTGGGTCTTAGCCACTGAACTACGGAAGGTTACCAAGTGCTCCTCCTTCTTTGGGAAACTCGAATTGGCTATCACCAACCCGAAAGCTCTTGCAAAATCCAAAAGTGAGACTCCTTCTCCATTCCTGTCCCCGAAGCCAAAGCCTCCATGCACATCATCATAACCTCCCGAAATAGGCCCGATGTGCCCATTGAAATCACCTCCCACGAATAACTTCTCAGTAGGCGGTATGCCTCCCACTAATTCGTCCAAATCCTCCCAAAAGCGCCTCTTCTCCTCCTCGCCTAAGCCCGCTTGCGGCGCATAAGCACTAATAATGTTCAAAGTGAGTCCTTCAACGACCACTTTAATCGACATCATCCTATCAGTGGCTCTCCTAACCTCTACCACCTGGTCTCTTAAATCACTATCTACTAAAATGCCCACCCCATTTCTATACTTCGACCTACCAGAGAACCACAGCTTATACCCGTCTACCTCTTTAGCTTTATGACCTACCCATTTAGTCTCTTGGACACAAGCTATATTAATCTTCCTCTTCTTAAGAATCTTAACTAGCTCTATGGACTTTCCCGTTAACGTCCCAATGTTCCAAGACCCTACTCTCAACCTAGAGGCTCCTTTAACCCACTTACCCCTCCTAACCCTCGCCCCCGTCCCCGAACGAGAACATGACCCTAGTCTACCATCACTAACCAAAGCCACGAAAATAAGTATGAACTAATAAATTATTCAAAGGTCTAAAGTCAACAAAATATAACTACAAGTGTATAGACAAATAGTGAATATGGCAACCGGAGGTACCAACTCCAGTTGAACTAAACCTGGTTGTCGCCGGAAAACACTGTTCACGGTCGAGTACTGTTCACTGCCGGAAAAATGTTCACAAATACCTGAAAGGGAGAAGAGAATAGGAGGGAAAAAGAAGAAAAGAAAAATAAAAGAAAAAGGGAAAAGGAGAGAGAAAGAGGGGGCTGGCCGGAAAAAGTCGCCGGCGATGGCGCAGCGGCGTACTGGCAGCGCCAGGAGCAGATTAAAAAAGGAAAAAAAGGAGAAGAGAAGAAGAAGAAAAGGAAAGAGAGAAGAAAAGTAAATCTAGCCGGAAAAGTGGCCGGCGTTACCTGGTCGCCGGCGTCACCTGAACAGTGGTGACGTATGGTCGCCGGACGGAGTGGTGGGTGGGCAGATCTGGGAGAGAGCAGAGGAGAGAGAAAGTGCAGAGGAGAGAGAAAGAGCTGTTCCAAGGGTATATTGTAAACAAACATTTTATTTTAAAAATTATATAATGTATGTTGATTTCTAATTCAACAAATCAAACATCCAAAGAAATAATTCATGCATTATAATCTCTGTATAACAAAGTCATGCATTATTAATACCTGCATAACTCTAACGAGTAGCTAAACAACCCTTAGTTCTTTCTTTTGATCCCTTTCTTTCCCCCCAGCTAGGTCTCAGTCTCTCAGATGCATTTTCTATTGCTGCCCCTCCGAGCTTTTGGTGATGCTATATGTTCACAATGTATGCATGATTGACTTCCACTCTTCTGTTATCTAGTGCTTAACACCCATACAAATAATCAATCTGCTTTTCCTAAAGGACTATGCAATTTTGTTTCTAAATCAGAGTATATTTGGCCCTTCAAGCTTTTTCACATAGCAGGTTTTAGTGCTTGCTGGGGTTCTTTAGTTGAAGTGTTTGTTCTTTTTTATTTGATACAATACCTATCTTGAAGAAGGAAAAGGAAGAAAAGGTTGTTTTTGTGTTGGCTTCTTAATATTGTAGCACTAATTCTTACTGACTTATCAAGAAAATATTATAGTGCTAATGCTTTGACCAATTATCCAGAGGAATTGGTGACTGGTTTATCTCGGGTGTCTTGGGAGAAAATAGATGTCAGCTTTCACAGCAGCAGGCTCAGATTTGCTGCACACAGTGTTATTCAGGTCTCACATCTATCTCTCGCCCTAACACAGACAATATCGTTAATGCCGGAGCATTTTTTTGATATTTTTGTTTTGGTTCTCCTGGAACCACATTCAGTCACATTTCATTTGTGTTGATGAATCTGAATCACGTTCTCATTTTATCGCTTGCATATTAAGATAAAAAATCTGTCTGTAACTCCTATTTTTGTCCTGGATGTTACTTGTTACCTTGATTATAGATAGCAAAAGCATTCATTAGTTGTCCTGCGTAAACTAGGCATATTAATCAGGTTTATTTTTTAAAGGCGTTCTCTCTTGTTGTCTAGAATATAATGTTAATCAGAGTTGAGCTGAAGAACCTGAAAGTGTGTAAATCTTCAGAATTTGGCTACTTTTACGTTTATTTGGGACTACATCGTATCAGTTGCATTTGTGCATAAATATGTTTGTACTTCTGCAAGTTAGCTTTATAACTAATAGGGTACTTTATAGGCGTGGAGACTGATGGTGGTAGGAACAACTTAGTGATGAATTTTCATGGCCTTTAGATCTTCATAAGTGAGCTACTTTTATGCCTATTAGGTACTATACAGCATCAAGGGCATTTGTGCACAGATTGCTGACTAATTAGATTTGCATTGGTAATTTGTTGACCTGGAGAGTGGTCATGATGGGAAGAGCTTGTGTAAGATGACACCCTTGTAACGTGGTAGTGAATCCTCTTCTGCAAGCTACCCCATGGTTCATATTTTTGGAAGTTAATAACCAGCTATGCAAAAGGCACTAACACAGTATCACAACTATATTAGTTGATGTCTGAATGCAGTTGGGACAAAGATGTGTTCTATGTTGACTGAATCTGGTATTTGTTAGTATTCGATGGTGACTGAATCTGGTGTTCGTTAGTAATGCTGATCTTAGGTCATCGGTGTTGCTTATCATGGGGTTGAGCATGTCATTTACTTAATAAATCCTGTAACTGAATGGCTTTTAAAAAGAAGAGGAGGCACTTGGAGAATGAATATAGGTGTTAGGGAAGAGCAAGCTTTGGATTTGTCGTATTGCTTGACATTTTAAATTTCCTAATACAATTCTTGGAGTTTTATATTCTATGCCTACAATGTTTGAGGTAGAATTCAGGCTTAAAGACGTATGTATATTCCTCGGATTTATGTGCCTGTTTCAAAATTGAGATCCTTCTGTTGCCAATGATGTCGCATATTAAAAGACTTAAAAACGTATGTATATTCTTCATGCTTATTAAGTTAAATTTTTTAATGATTGCTGTATTACTTGAAGCTTTAAGGTCAGTAATGTATAATGTTCGTCCTATTGCTTATAGGTGAAAGATCAATACATGCATGCAGAAGGTGCTGATGTTATCCAACATATGATTGATAATTTTCTTCTATAGAAGTCGATCAAATCTGAAGAATATTGTATGTTGGCGGTGAATACTGAATTTATAAGGTATCTTAGCTGCGTCTACAGACGTGTTTCTTTTTCTTTCAAAAGCTTTAGATGTTTTGCATAGGAGCTCTAGTATAGGTTGTGTGATTTGTTTTGATTACTTGGTTGCAGGTCGGAATTGTACTAGTTTCTCGCGATTACCTCATTCATGATCTTTATAGTAAGAAATTTTGTCCTAGTGTACCTTAAACCTGTTTCAGTCTCAATGAAAAGGCATTATTTTTCCATGTTAAAAGAGTTTTTTACTTTGCTGTGGATATCATGCTCCAAACCGTTTTCCTCTCCTCCTGCTACTTTATTAGAGTAGGCCTCGACGAAGCGGGAGATACAAAATTGTATAGGGGTACAACTTAGATTTTCACTTGCACAACGAAGAAAAGCTGGGGAGTTTGTACATTCTTTTCCTTTTTTTTTTTTTTTTTTTTTGTTGCTTTTCGTATTTTGGCCTCGATTTATATTAGTTCTCACTAAACTCAATGATAATAGTGTATCGAGGGAAAGGTGGTCAGGACTGAAGCAGCCACACCAGTATCTACGTGAGAAAATGGTAATAGAGCATACAATCATAAAGGCAACGGCAGCATCCCCAATAGAATCTATATATAATATAAAGGTAGGTATAGACAAGGTGATGTGGCACCTCTCTATGGCCTCCATTTGCATTTATTTTTTTTCTCATTTTTTTGCATTTTTTGATATTTTTCTCCTTCATTCTATTTAATACAATGCATTAATAAAGGAAAAAAGTCTGATACATTTGATTTGCCTAATAAAGCGCTACTGTATCCATTTTCTTAAACTGAGCCCACGTAATATACTATAGTAGTAAATACGATTTGCATTATCTTCCTCCTTCCTTTATTTGTCTGTTTTACACCCTTTATTTGCTTTAAATTTTTACCTCCATAAGACCATAACTGACCTATTAATTTCTGCTCTTAATAGTATTTATAATTCATGCTTTCCAAGTTTTCATATTCCTAACCCCCAAAATTTAATTTAAAAGTTTAAGATACCTTATGGTATTTCTCCATCTACTCCTATATAAATTCATATTTTTTGTTTCATGAGACTCTACCCAAAGTTATCCTCAATTTTCACTGCAGTATTATATTCATGTTTTTCTTACTTGAAGAAGAAGAACGCTCTTGAATGGTGATAGGCTTGTGGGAGTGAATATCAACAAGAGCTTCCTAAATTATGTATTAATTCCATATTTTTCCCTTCTATCTTTTAATGATTAAAATCTTCGTAATGATGTGTATATTGTCTTATTTTTTTTTCTCTATTTTCTTTCCCTATGTACCTCTATGATGTCTCTTAAGTTCAGGTTTTATATGAATTTTCGTCCGATGATAAAAAAGGAGTAGAATTGCATAACATAGCCATTGATTATATTGTTTCAGCTGTGGCGCAGCGGTGTGCAATAAATCGAGTTGCATGTTCTTTTGTTGATTGAATTTACAGTTAAGGGAGTACATTGTTATTGTATTTGGATGGAGATGAGAGTTGTGGAAATCACGGGCAGTATATGCACATACATTATAGTTTTTAGTCTCTTTCTGTGTGTTTAATTTGTTTTAAAATCGTTGTAAGTTGCAAGAATAAATATTGTGTTCTTCTTCTAAAGAAGATGATCACATGTGAATTCCTAACGCTTTTTTTTCTCCATGGAATCAATTGTAAGTCTGAGTATTTATAGAAACAACCGAGTAAGTGTAACTTTTTTAATCTTTTGTATTTTTTATTTTATATTCTTTTTTATGTGAGAAACTCTCAAAAAATATTTAAAAACGCTGACTTAGATACGCATGTATTAAATATATATTAGATAAAGAGAATTATATATATATATATATATAAAAGGACACAAATGTACTTCAAACTTCAGCATTTTAAGAAATAAAAAGATAATTAATTAGGAATACATATCAACATATGATCGCGCAAAGCGCGGACAATTTCACTAGTTAGTTTATCATTTTATGAAATTGACCTGGCTTGTTGTCGCCTCTTAACTTGGTTATTAGCTACCTTTATCAGATGTTGCTCCCCTCCTAAAGAGCGGGTTATGTTCACTGAGTTGTTCGAGCTTGAGTCGTTAGTAGTTTTTTGTTTTGTTTTATACTGAACATTTCGTAGGTCCTTGAAGGACGAGGGATAGCCCAGGTTAAAATGATCCTTGCCTTCAACCAGTCCAAGTTACCAAAGGAGCTGAGTGAGAAAGCGGTAAGACGGGTGGGAGTAGAATATGTATCTTATGAAAAGACCAAGGAGATCTTAGACACGAGAAAAACTAAGTAACGAAAAGGAAAGGTTACTAAGCAGTTTCAAGCACTAATCATAAATGTAAGCTTGGCGAGTGATCTAGTGCAGGTTGCTATGAGGATAATTCGTAATCCTTCGGATCTCATTACCTTTCTGACTATCCTCTTCTCCAAGAACGTGTCTTATTTTCTCTTTAAGAGAGGGTACGCATGTCACGTCCTCATTCCATGTGACCGACACCCGACACACTATCCGACCTGGTGAACCGAACTCTTATGATGCACCCGACCATAATATGCATGAAAACCATAATAACCGCAGCAACTAATTGAAAATTATGTACATTTGCATTTCCTGAAACCTTTTTTAATACGAAACCATACATGAAACATGTCATAATAAATTAATAATAATGATTCTCAAATAAAATTTATGTCCTTTCATGTATATCGTGTATAATTTCATAAATACACCCTGTCCGACCATTTATGGAGCCTCTATAACAAAGAATAATACCGAACTCGTGGGACAATTCCTGGCTAAAGAAAATGAGAATAACATATTAACCCCCACGGCATAGAAGTGGTGTTTCGATATATACCTTGACAAGTGAAAGAAAAAGGGGGTTTAAAGAGTACACCGTCGCAATACCTACTTAGAGCCTGTTTGAATTGGCTTATAAATTGCTTATAAGTTGTTTTCAGCTTTTTTGAGTTTTTGGCTGGCCAGCTTAAAGTTATTTTGTGCTTAAAATAAGCTCAAAAAGATAATTGGATCCGTTTGACTTAGCTTATCTAAAACAACTTATAAATAAAAAAAAATAAGTTGGACTACTCCAACTTTTTTCTTTTAGCTTATAAGCTGCTTAAAATAAGCATGAATGCTCTTAGTATCAATTGACTCTCTCTTACTTAAAGCTCGAACAATATTTTATTAGAAAATCAATGTAAATATTTTTTGATATAAATCATAAAATCAAATCACAATTTTTAACATTTGAAATGAAAATATAAGTGTAAATTCATTTTAACTCTACGTTGTAAAATTTCAATGATAAATGCACAAGTCGTTCACAGAATGATTTAAATAATTCATTAAATTTCCTTTCAATTGAACTGAATCATCAAAATCACTTTTAGCTCCCTACGCTTAAATATTTTCCAATATTTATATTTTTCACTAGAGTATTATATAAACACAGAGACAAGATCCAAGATCAACTAGGTGATCAACATAGCGATAAATATCATATATCCTATTTGTTCAGGTTGTCTCATCATAGTGTCGTACGAATCCATTCGACCATGCTATTATAGCAGTACGAATCCATTCGACCATGCTATTATAGCACAATATACTAGTAACCTCTCATGGGGGCACTCTGATGTAGCCCTTCACCATTAGGTAGAGTCAACACCTACACGGGTATGTATAGTTTCATGATGATAATCGGAAGTTATTTGAAGCCAATTTTGGTGAACGCGTAATGTTCATAACATATTAAGATTACACCATCGAGTGGTTATCTAATTTTATTTTGTCCCGAGAGGATAGTCGATTTGGTTGAGCAGGTGATGTCCCAAATGAGGGTTTTCAAGTTCGAAACTTCCTGCATGTTTTTCCGGTTGAGCTCGTCGCACGGGGCTTGCCTAGTGCGATTTGCGGCTATTAAACTAGAGTGAAATTTACCTTGTGCACACACAAAAAATAGTGACTGGGGTTCTCTTGTCTAACCAAAAAAGTACGAAAAAAGAATACAAACAAAATTTTCCCAGTTCGAGAATATTGCTCCTTAGTTGAATTTAGTATATAAATGGAATTGAGGTGAGATATTACACTTACCACATTGCAAACATTGGGATGGGTTTCTAAACTTGAGAAAAATCATGTTCTTTAAAAAAGTAAAAAGAGGATAAAAGGAAACTTCAAGATTTCGTTTCTTCTAAAGTTGAGCAGCAGAGCGTCCATGGAGGAGGGTGCATTTGTGATGTAATAATTAGGGGCGCTTGGGTTCCAAAAATAGTTAATATTATGATTTATGATAAATAATGACATAGATATTTTAATTATTAAAATTTAGCTTTAATAATTAGTATACACACGCACTCACACGCATAAATGTAAAAGTAGCTAACATATTGGCTAAACACATGAGCAACCCCTAAAGTTGTAACAAATTTTCATTTAGACACTTTAACTAACCCATGTTCCTATTAGACACTCCAACTCTCCCTAAAATGTACCTATTAAACACAAAATGCTTCCATGGCATAAAAAGTGATTCTCACTACATTTAGGCGCGTGAACCCTTACATTTTGCTGACAATTGCTAAATAAAATTACTAAATTCTCCTCTTTCTAACACATCTTGTTCATTGGTCTTCTTGCTCCTTTCCTCTCATCTCAGTTCCGCCATTTTTGTCACCATCATACTACTAACTTCTTTCTTACTCTTGATATCCATCGACTTTTTTCTTAAATAAAAAAATTTCATCACTTTTTCTCAGACAGATTGACGACCACCCTCAGGGGACTCACTACTCAGTATTGTCCGTACTCAGTCGCTCAGTATTCGACCATTTATACCCTTGTTTAACCAGGTCATGCAGACCCCAAGGGAGGCTCGAACCCGCGTCCCCAAGCACCTTTGTTCCCCCGAAGAGGACGTCTCTTACCAATTGAGCTTCTGAATTCGGGCCACCCGAAATGATGAGTGTCCGGATTTTTGGTAATTTTTTCATGGTGCTCGTTTACATCCATCGAAGTCTGGTTGTTACAGAGTTTTCTTTCTGTTCCTTATAAGAAGGAAATCGACGCCATAAAGATTATCATGATTCCACAATTACAAATTGCAGTACGTCACATGAATCATCATACTACCTGTTCTGTTTCTGTTTATATTTCTCGGCGGCTTTGAAGAGGAAAAGGTCGGCAAGATCTAATATTTCGATATTTAAGGTGTCTTTTATTATACTAGACTAGACTACTACATGTTTATTTCAACAGAAGATAGATGCTGAAGAAGAAGAAACAAAGAAAAGCAACAAAAAAAAATGGAGAAGAAAAAGAATGATGAAGACGATAAACAGGGGGGGAGGGGGTTAAGACGACGAACTGAGGGGAGGGGGATTATCAAAACAAAAAGTTTTTCTTTTTTGGCTTAAATGCCTTTTGCTTTTTTTTTTTTCCTTTTTTCTTTTTGTTGTTTTATACACGTGTTGTCCAATGATTGGTCTATTTTTCATGTAAGCAGAGAGTAGATATCACACGCTCCTTCGTTTGCAAAGGCTATGACTCAGGTGTTGAATTGGTAATACGAATAAGGGTTAGTTAAAGTGTCCAAATGAAAAATAATGTCTAACTTTAGGAGGGTTGTGTATGCATTTGGCCATATTCTTGAAAATTGTTAAGTTCTTACCGCATAATAGGTACCTTATATAATGCTCCTTTCTTACTCCAATTTAAATTGCACTTTACTCGAGTACTTTTGAATACCTCTCTTACATAAGTTATGCGATTATTATTAACGTGGAGAGATTAAAAATGGTAGTCAAATCACAGACACCCAAAAATGAAATGGCAGTCAAATAAATGCATTATTGTTAATACGCTGTATTATGGATGTCCATTCAAATACACAGTCAACTGGATAAATTTTAAATCAAGCAGACAGCTTGCAAGTAGCTCAAGCAGATAGCTTGCCAGTAGCTCAAGCAGGCAGCTTGCCAGCAGCTTTCTGAAAAGCCTTGCAGCAACTTCCTCTGACTTGCAATCAAGCAGACAGCTTGCGAGTAGTTCAAGCAAGTAGCTCAAGCAGGCAGCTTCCTATTAAAGATCCTCTTATGCCGTGGAATAATTTGAAAGATAGATATGACTACTTGAAGATGATCATTCTTCCACAAGCACATTTTGATTGGATCTGAGGGAACTTAATTGGTTCTGGATCATTTATGCCTCAAATTTGTTCCTGAAGAACAATATTGTTAAGAGGGATTTATGATGTTAATTTCATATCCCTTAATTGCTAAATGAGAGTACGCAAGAGATATATGATCACCAGAAGTGACAATATTTCTTATGCATTATTGTGGCTACAATTAAAGATATGTCAGAGAAGAATTCTCTACATCATATGTATGCCTCGATTTGTTGCTGAAGTAGCAATATTTCGAAAAGAGTTTTTAAGCTATCATGATATGATATGCTTAAGGCACGTTCAGATGATTGTGTTTCATTCCTGGAGAATGAGAATGTAACATCTCGTACCTCCTAACTAAGTTACGTTCATGACTCGAGACTTAGAAACCAAGACGGGAAATGGTTGGATTAAAATTTCCCTTGGAACTATAAAAGTACATTTTACGTCAAAATGTATGGGCCGTACTTCTTGGACGTACCTCACATGGGAGAAAACAGAACCACTAGAATTTGACATTCCAGGTACGGCCTGAATGTACGGGCCGTACATTATTGTACGAGCCGTACATTATTGTACTGGTCTTACTTCTTGGCCGTACAATTTATACGGGACGTACTTTAAAGTACGGGCCATACTTTTCATCACGTACCTCACAGACTAAAAATCCTGGCTTCTGGAATTTGACACATGAGGTACGCCCAGATTGCACGGGACGTACAATATTGTACGGGTGTACATTGTGCCCGTACTTTCCCCGCTTCGGCAAATAGTATAAATTCGGGACTTCAGTTTTTAATCCACTTTTCATATTCTTAAGCCCTAGCACGAAGTTCTCCTCCTCCTACCATCAAGATACACTAAGGTAAGCCTATTCCAAGCCTTTCAAGTGAATTCTAACATGTATCCATGATTTCTAAACAAGAATCCATTGTTGCTAACCTAGGGTTTTCAAGAAAACTCATCACAGGGATTCAAGACTAAGACTTTTGGATTCTTCTCCAAGTTCAGACCATTGTTATAAGTTTTGGAGCGTTACAGGGATGTAGGGTTTCTACCTATGTGTGGGAAAATCATTGTTCTTCCCCAAGCCACGTTCTTCCATGATTATACGAGTTTTATCCAAAACTAGGGTTCTAGACATGTTCATGATAACCCTAAGTACATGTACCATGATATACCATGTTTGCTTTAATAGTTCGTTATTGTGTTCTTAATATATTCCCTTTTGGTTATTGAGAATTTGTCTGTAATCCATGAAAACCCATACTTTGCATTCCATGGGTTCTTAAATGCAAGATATGAACTTTTATGTTTATTTTCATGAATTTCTACGTGCTTCCATATTTTCATACAAATTATACTGTATATGTATCATCATTTTACAATACAATCACGAATCATGTTTATATAATTCATGGACTACTAAGCCAATTATATCCATGTTTATGTTTTAGGAGTTGCACAGATTACCGAGAAGGTTTAATACCTGAAACTACGTATGCCAGCGTAGGATAAGGATTGCTCTACCCAGTTAGGACAATTCCTTTATGTTTACCCATTGCGGGTTATTGGATCTATTCATGTCATGTTTATGTCTTGTACCCCGACAAGGTACAAGATGGCTTAGCTGATCAGGCAGAGATCAGACGCCACGTGCTTACGTGGTGGTTACATGTCGGTTATACTAATGCTCTCCCACATATATCTTTACAGACTTAAAATATCTTATTCATGTTATACATATTCATGTCAGATGATATTCATGTTCATATTCAGCTTACAGATACAGTTGCAGTTTCAGTTTTGTTATTTCATGTGTCATGCTTATTTCATTTAGTTGCTTTACATAACAGTACAATTCGAATGTATTGACATCCCCTTTTATTTGACTGGGGGCCTGCATCTCACGATGCATATTTACAGACGACCGATCAATTTGTTAGGACTTTGCACGTACCAGCTATTGGTGAACCCCATCTCATTTGGGGTTTTATCTTTATTTATTTATTTATTGTCAGTTATGCAGTAAAGGTATGCCGGGGGCCTTGTCCCGGTAAACAGTTTAGCAGTCAAACTCATGTCAGAGGTTTCATACACTAGACTAGTTCAGTTATGTCATGTCAGATATTCAGAGTCATATAGCCAGTATTGGCTCAGCATTTATCATTTAATTTCAGACTTATGATTACTTAAACTATGCTTCATTCTCACCATGCATGTTATATTATATTCTGCATCAGTACATGCCCATGCTGATTCAGCAAGCCATGTGGTTCGCTCGGTCACATGCAGTAAGACACTGAGTGTCGTGTTACGCCCAGGCCATGGTTCGGGGCCTGACAGAGAACTTTTGATAAAAGCTATAAATATAGATTTATTCCTTGAAGTGAATGTGATAATATTTAGTAAAGATTATCAATACAGACGTGCACTTGGTTGTGAAGATATCACGACCCACCTCCCGAAGAGGTAAAATATTTGAGAAGAAATATTCTGAATGTTTTATGCTTTACTCCCGAAATAGTAAGGTTGTGAAATTTACTCCTGAAGTAGTAAATACTCTGCAGTTTACTCCATAAGTAATAAAACGCTGCAACTTACTCTCGAAGTAGTAAGACTCTGAATTCTACTCCGAAGTAGTAGAGCTCTTGAAATCTACTCCTGAAGTAGTAGATATATGAAATTGAAGTCTCTCGAAGAGGTTACATATGATAGCACCATTCATCCTAGATCGTAATTGTTACGATCGGAATATAAATTGTAGTAAACCTTAAGTTTACTAGCAATAAAAATGTTATCATATTGAGACTACAAATGATTGGAAGATTGAATATCTCCAAGCTATTAGGGTATCACACGTCACAATAAACCAGAAGTTTATGACATAAAATCTCATGCAATAGTAAACCAGAAATTTACTAAAACAAATAGCACTCGTCATGGTAAACTTGAAGTTTACTAGCACAGATAATTTTTGACATGACATTTTGGTCGTCGTGATTCAAATCTGATGTGCTAATTGTGTATTAGGAATATATTGAAGAACTGGAAGATTTCTTTTGTGTTGCTTGTTCTCATGATATGTGATTACACAAGCTAATGTTGGGACTGAATCCCCTAAATTCTGAAAAATATAAAAGGTGAATATGGGCCCGTTCACCTGCAATGTGATGTTTTAAATAGATGCATATATGAGACGGTCACATGTATGTTTATTGTCAACTGGCAGTTTGACATTTACGAAGTTGCTTGTTTAAAATAATTGAGTTGGAAGCACAATTTTTAGAATATCTAATCAAGACAATTCATCTTCAAAATACTGGTTTATATCTAAGCTGGTTTGGCATTGGATGCCTCCATAATATAGCTAAACCATTGCTTATGAGAATAGAGGTCCAGATGTTGGTATAAGATATGATATGTTGAGTACAACGACACTTGTATGCTTCAGACTAATGAATTATGATAAATTCTCCCCTCATAATTGGTTCAAGGTCAGGAACTAGAGATTTCCATCTTATAGCTTTTGATGTGCGATATATGATTAATGGATATACCATGATGCACGCAGATGGATTTCTCCAAAGAAACGGGGATGTGTGCTAGTTTTCTAACATAAGAGGGAGAGAATATGTAGCTAAGAAATATGTTGTGAATTATCATCAGTACCATCCTCAGACAATTCAAGTCAAATGCTGGAAGCATTTGCTGACCCAACTATTTCATGTTTCATCTGCAAAACGCCCCTAATGTCCCTGAAGGACAGAGTCTACGGCATGCATGGAGCATGGTAGACCAGTTGGTTCCAAGTGTAATAATCCTTGAAAAAAGAGAGGAGCAAATGAAAATGATCATAATAAGGAGGCAATGTGATCTTGAAGAGCCTACGACATAACACTTCATGGAACCTTATGAGAGGTTCAGGTACTTGAAAATAATGAAGTGATGATATCTCAGTAAGTTATGTCGAATTATGAACAGATACAAACTGATATCTTGTCCACGATATCATTGAGTAAACTTGGTAAGCGTAAACTTTATTGGACCTGCGGTGCAGACATTACAAGTTCTTGGGGAACTTGTTCATAATCCTTATATGGATTAAATCAGGTAAGGTGAATGTGAGTTAATCACCTTCCTTAGTGAATATTCATTGATGATGGGAACAAAGATGATCATGTTTACCCTTGTCTCTTTATGATAATCTAAACCTTTCATATTATTATGCAACTTGATGACTTGAATATTATTGGAGCTCTTGAAGAGTTTCCAAAAGCAGTAGATTAGCTGCTAAAAGAAGTTGAAATGAGAAATTAGATTGATCTTGGAATACCCTATATTTGTGCAATTACTGTGTTTATCTATCTTATTGTAACTATAAGCATGATAGAACTCTCTCTTATATAGAGATGTTGAAATAGGATCAATTGCATATTGCAAATGAAATCCTTGACATGAATGTGTTTATCCTAACAAAAATTGTCAAGTTTTTTGGATATACATGGCATTCATATGAGCGACATAAAAGTTCGACTTAGATATGTTATCTATTTCCATGAAGGATTACTGTCATACTATATTATTTTACTGACAGTCAAATCATAAAAAGATAACAACAGTTTATAAAGCAAGTCAAGAATAAACTTGGCGTGACTGTGGGAATACTAAATTGTAACGACCCGTTTGGTCGTTATAGTCTTTTCGGTATTTTTGACCCTTCCCCAAGCTTGTTTAGCTCACATTTGACCCAAGGGGATCGTTGACACGTTTCCCGAGGTATTTGGATATGATTTGAGTGACTTTTTGAGAAATTTGGGCTTAAAGCAAAAAAGAGTTGACTCAAAGTTGACTATTGGGTAATCAGACCTTTTTTGGGAATTCATCGATTCCGAGAGGTCCGGATGGTCTTTTAGAACTTGTGCGTATATTCGGTTTGATTCCCAATGCACTTGGGTGCATTTTGGGACTTGGGTTGGGAAGTTGAATTTGAGGTATCGGGGGTTGACTCGGTCAATGAGACCTCCATTGGGAATCCCGAGACCATGAGCGCGTTTGTAGCGTATTTTTATGTATCTCTGCATATATGGTATGTGAGCAGATGGCCTCAGGTGATAGTCGGGATTTCAGGTTGAGATTGTGAAACTTGGGGGATTCTGGTGCCTGTTATGGCGGCACCTGTACCGCGGCAGCGGTACCGCTTTAGCGGTTACCCTGCCGCTGTAGCGTCCAAGTGTGAATTGGGCAAGACCGCTGTAGCGGTCAGGGGACTGTTGAAGCAGCACCGCCGAAGCAGTAGAGTGTGCGCGGAAGCGGTGTCGGGCAGTTAGATTCATTAAATGAGTGTTAAAAGGCCTAAGTTCCTCATTTATTACCATTCCGAAAACTGAGCTATTGGGAGCATTTCAAGGAAATTCTTGGGGGGAAATCATTTGTAACACCTCGTAGCTTCGGGCGAAGGTTTGAATTATAAGATGATAATATAATGGAACCAATATGAGGGTTATAGGAAGTGTTTTGAAAACTAATCAAGTTATAAGAAATGTCTTTGGGCAAAGCAAAGTTGGAAGCCACTCTACGGGGCATGTTTGCAAGTGAGTTTGTAGAAGGTCTTACTTCCTACGACCATAACCCCTTTATTAATTTGGAATTTGGGAAAACGTCCTGAATGCAAGTTGTAGCCCTTTGAAATACCTTTCCAACGGTATATTATAGGGGTCAAGGGGACATCTGTACAAAAATTTATGGCCATTTTATTGAAGGAGTACAGAGCAGTCCGTTCACTGGTCATGTTATACGAACTACTTATACGGCCCATATAATTTTATACGGACCGTATAAGTCGTCCGTACTTCATGACGCTCCAAATCGACGTTCTGTTCAGCCATGATGAAATATGGTCATATTATACGGACCGTATAACTTTATACGGACCGTATAATACGTCCATATAACTTCCGCCCCACTTTTGTATAAATTCAAGCCTTGAGTTCTTTTATTTCATTATTCACAATTCCAAGCCCTAGCAACAATCCCAAAACATCAAGGTAAGTCAATCCAAACCCTTCCAACTCAATTCTAACATATATTCTAATAATCTAAGCAAGAAACTATTGTTCCTAATCTAGGGTTTTCAAGAAAACCTATCTCAAGGTTCAAGAATCACGATTTAGGAAATCTTCTCCAAAACTCAAGTCTTTAATTCAAGTTTTGGAGCAATTAAGGTATGTAGAACTTCCATCCACATGTGGGAATCTCTACGTTCTTCCCAATGCTCCGTTTCTTGATATTCATGAAGTTCAAATCCTAGGGCATTAAACCCAACATATTGGTAGCTCGTATTTATGTACATGCATTTTGTATCTATATTCGTTATTGTATTCCTAATATTCCATTACGGTTATTAGGAACCATAGCTTAATCCATGAATCATGAATTCTTCCTCATGTGTTCTCATTATGTTTATATGAAACTTTATGATTTTAACTAGCAAGTTACAAGCATGTTTTCAAGTCAATTATATATATAATTATGAACTATTGTTATTACTCATGAATCAAGAACATGTTTGCAAGACTTTGACAACTTATCTCAAGAAACCATATTACAAGATATTTCATGAAACCATGTTACAAGTTATTTCGTGAAATCATGATTACAAGTTATTTACAAGTTATTTCACGAAAATCATGGGCTTCTTAGCCAACTATATCATGTTCATGTTTTTGGGAATTGCTTAGTTAACCGAGAAGGCTCAGATAGCCTAAAACTACATTGTCACCGTAGGATAAGGGTTGTCAGCAAGGAGGCAACACCTTCATTATGCAGTTTGGATCCTTACATGCTTATTATTACTTAAATCTCATATCCCTGGCAAGGTGTGAGTGTTCTGCTGGTAAGACGCAAGTACCAGATCATTTTGTCGGTTATACTATAACGTTCCCCACGTTACAAGCAGTTTTACATACATGTATTTCCATTGATTTCCTGTTTTCAGACTTTACTCACGTTTCATGCTCATGTTCAAGTTACATTCAGTTTCAGTTCACGTCCTATACCTATGTTGTGCCATGTTCTTCATTTCAGCAGGTTTTACATACTAGTACTATTCACCATGTACTAACGTCCCTTTTGCCCGGGGCCTGCACTTCACGGTGCAGATACCAGTTTTCAGGAGCATACACCTGCGCAGTAGGATCACTTCAGTTATCAGCTTATTGGTGAGCCCCACTCCTCTCGGGGTTCAACATGGAGTTTGCATTAGCATTCAGTTTATGGTAGTCCAGGGGCATGCCCTGGTAGCTAGTATTCTGACATATTTTGGAGGTTTCATAGACAGATGTTAGTCCACAGAGTCAGTTATGCTTTCATGTTTGCAGACTGTTATGTTTTCATGATATTTCATGCTACGAGATAATTTCAAGACTTTATTCCGCAAATTACATTTTCATGATTCATTTAAATTGCATCATATAGATTATATTGTTTTGATGCCCATGTTGACAAGCAAGCCATGAGGTTCGCTCGGACACATGCAAGCAAGGCCCGAGTACCGTGTTACGCCCATGCCATGGTTCGGGGCGTGACATCATTGTGGTAAGTCCCTTTACTTTCCTTTCCATTCCGTGATTACATTATCACCTTAGGAATCCATTATCATGCTAGTTTCATTAAGAGCTTAAGAATTAAAAGAGGGTTCAATGGGTTCTTCATTTTAGGCTATTAAATCTTGATTTATTGATTGGGTTAGCTTCATTAAGCATAGAATTGATGTTTAGATTACATTATTGCATGATTCCTTCCTAATTAGTGGCTAATTTATGGGATTGGAAGTTAGGGTTCATACCCAAATTTGGGATTTTGCCTAGAATCCAAATTTAAGTGATTAGTTAGTTCTCCTAGCTTATAATTGATGGGAATTGATTGCCTAGAACATTAATTTCATGTTGAGACATATAGATTCCGTATTCCGTCTTTCTAGTTTATAAACCTCATTCCATAGGTCGGGATTTGGGTCTTGAATAGAACTAAGGTTTGAATGATATTTCTTCTTGATTCGATTTCATGATTCAGATATGTTTAGACTTCCATTATCTCGAGGCTCAAAGGAAGGGAGAGACTAAGGTTTGATTATTGGAGACTTTGTTGTTCGGCTCTTCAGGTAGGTTATGGTTTACCTTATGGTGAGACTTCGATTAGCGAAGCGTATGTTTAGATGATATTGTCGGAGAATGCATGTAAACCTTCGAGTATGAAGTTGGGTTGGATATTGTCTTAGGTTGGGCATTGTTGTGTGAATTGGGGGCTAGCCACCCCCATTGTGTTGATTGACTTATCTTGATCTATTTACTTATTGGCTTGTTGCCACGTGAGACATTGGGTATTTGTGACTAGTGACATACTATGACTATGATATTTCGGTACTTTACTTAATTGATATTGAGATGGGATTGTGATGCATTGTGGCTTATGGTGTAGTCTTATTATTGATATTATTTGTGTGCCATGTGCAGTACTGTTCGGGATTAAATTGGTCATTGATATTGCATTGCATCGTATTCATACTCATTTCCATTATACATTGATATATGCATGATTATGATACTGATGATGTCAAGTGAGAGAGTGTAAAAGAGAGATGAGTGTACGTTGCCCGAGGTTTCTTGCCGGGAACGAATGAGTGATGATGCCCGAGGTTTCTTGCCGGGATCGAGAGAGTGCTCGTGATTCGAGGTCATTTTTCAGAGCGAGCGGTATATGGACTTCGCTTGTCCCCCATGGGTCATGATCGCCGAGACGTGGAGTTATTCCGTCCGGGACATTTTGTAGAAAGGTACATATGCATTGCATTCATCATTCATACATTATTGCATTGCATTGTACCTTCTGGCTTCTGGTGACTTGTTGTGATACTATCGTGCCATACTGGTTTGGATTGATTAGCTGAGACTTGGCACAGTTGGGTTTATATGCTATAACATAGGTGATGACTCGTTCTGTGGATACGGATTCGTGTTGACTTGTACTTGTTGGTTTATGTGTTTATCTTGCTTTGTTGTCTTTATATACGTTAGCTAGTCTTAGTCGGTCTATGATACCTACCAGTACTTGTTGTTTGTACTGACCTGCACTTGCTGCATTCTTTTATGAATGCAGAGTATCGGGTGGGATCGACCTCTACTCCTCGTGTTTGATATTCGAGGACTGCTGATGCGTGTCTTTCAGGGTGAGCATGAGGACTTCACTTCCCAAAGACTCTTCCTTCTATTATGTCTTTATTTCCATCCTGAGAATGATTTTGAGACTATTTATGTATTACTAGTATTCAGACTTGTAGTATTTAGTTAGATGTTTTTGTATGAACAGACCAGATACTGGGGTGTATTTCATTTACTTCCGCATTTTCTTATATTATTATCGTAAGACTTACGTTATTCTATCTTCTTCCATTTTTTTTATGAATGTTGGGATGACGGTTCGCTTACCGAGGTGGAAAAAGTAGGTGCCCGCACGACTTAGTGAAAATGGGTCGTGACATAAATGGCGATGATGCAACTCTATCTAAGGAATGAAGATGCAGATGATCAAGCAGTTTGTCAAATGGTCCTTTACCAGATCTGATCAGAAAGGCTCTGCCAACCTCAAGATATGACAGCTACTCTTTTTCCTTCACTGGTTTTTCCTAGTAAGATTTTAACGAGACACAAATCTATTAATGAACATCCAAGGGTGAGTGTTATAAATACACCATATTATGGATGTCCATTCAAATACACAATCAACTGGATAAGCTTACAATCAAGCAGATAGCTTGTAAGTAGCCTAGGTAGGCAGCTTGCCAGCAGCTTCCTGAAAAGCCTTGTAGCAGCTTCCTTAGGCTTGCAAGCAAGCAGACAGCTTGCAGAAAGCTCAAGCAGGCAGCTTACCAGTAGCTTCCGGAAAAGCCTCACAACGGTTTTTATTTTATTTTTTATTTTTTATAAATAGAAAGTCAATACAGTTCATTTGTAAATCAATTGAAAGAGCAATAAATCTCTCCCCCAGTTTATTTGAATATATTTCTTTTTGTCGTGCATTTTTAATATTATTTCTTATAGAATTTTATACTTTGTTCTGGAGTCATACCCGCATCCAGAGGCGGAGCCAAGAAGATCCTAGGGTTCATTTGAACCCTTCAGCAATTATACTATTTATACATGATTAAAATTATCCTTTACGTATATGCCTGTTTGGATGGGCTTAAAAAAAGCTACTTATAAGCTGAAAACAGCTTATAAGTAAAAAAAAAAAAAAAAAAAACTTAGTGTAGCCCAACTTATATTTTTTGGCTTATAAGCTGTTTTAGATAAGCTAAGCCTAATGGGCCAATTTTTATTTTTTTTTGGCTTATTTTAGCACAAAATGGCTTATAAGCTGGCCAGTCAAACACTCAAAAAAGCTGAAAACAGCTTATAAGCAACTTATAAGCCAATCCAAACGGGCTCTATTATATATACTAGTATACGTACTCGCGCAATGCGCGGTTATTATAATTTAAAATTGAATCATTTAAAAAATCTTATACATTTAAAGGTAAAGACAGCAAGTCATACAAAAAACTTATGGTTTATATAAAAATGTACTTCGTACAATTGAAAGTATGTGTTTGAGTACAATATGTCTTATTATTTACCGTTCGAGTAGCGTTCTTTGCTTTCCTACTAATCTCAAATAAAAGATAATACAATCACTTGATAAAAACGCTATATAAAAATCACCATCTTCTTTGCTCGTCTTGTCTCCTTTTTGTTTGCTTGTCTCTCGTCTCTTTTTTATCGATCTTTAATTTTGAAATTGAAGACTATCAAATAGCTATATTTTTCAACTAATTTAAATATCCATGGCACGAAAATATTATCCATCTCTATTCTAATAGAAGCTACTGACTTACTAAATTATTTTTGTATTTGAATAAAGAAATTACCAAACTTAACAGCTTATTTTTTCTCAATAAATAAAAATAATGCGGATAATTAATATCATTTTGCAAATAATATTCTTATTCCAAACCTATGTTGTGGATACAATGTTCAACCTCCTCATATGTTTCTTCTTACTGAACTCTCATTTTGAATTAGTAATAACATTCATCTACATGCTTGGTCTCTTGCTAAAACCTGATATCAAAATATTAAAAAAAAAAAAAAGATCAAGAAAGTCAATCACCTTCGTAATAATGCAAGACCCCAAAATAATATATAATGAAGGAATTGTAGATGGATGTGTAGAGAGTTCTTAAGTTGTAATCCTGAAAATTGAGCAATGAAAAGCAAAAGCAAGTAGGGATGTTTGGAGAATCGGTTGATGGCAAAAAAATAGTGACTGAGAGGTTTATCACTCTCTTCTTCTTTGTAACTACCTCAAATCTCGGAATTGATTATATTTAATTGATTACTTTATTACCTCCATAATTGTAGAGATGGTTTTCCGGACTAAATACGGTAGCGGTAGTTTCCCCCCTAAAAATCAATTATTTAATATATATATATATATATAGTAGAAATTGTACTGTTCTTGATTAATTTTAGATTTATTTATTATTCTTAAATTATAATTCAAAAACAGTAACTAATTATTGTCTAACCTAACTAATTTGTCCTAAAACTACCACTTGTCTTTCTCCTACGCGGCAACTTACCATAATCCTAGGCTAGACTTATTTGTCATATATATCAATATCTCACAAATAAAATTAGTTTTCAAAGTCGTTTCTTTGAAGAAAGTAATGACCTCAACCTAGTTCTTTTTTTCCATATGATGTATACGTTGAAGATTCGTATTGTCCTAGTGGTTAGAATCTGAATATATAGTAATCCCCATAGATTTTTTTTTTTGAAAAGGCTCTTGCTCACAACATTATTTTACCACATATGTTGCTTGTTTGTTCATCAATTATTCATTTTCATAGTCAAAATTAATATTTGTCTTCAAAATCTAAGCAGAGGAAAAGAAATAAATGCAATAAATTAAATAATATGCAGATCATAATGTTACTTTTTTATATGTTAAAATTTGAACTGTATATATTCTAATTTATTAGTAACACAACTTTAATATGCAGTATTAATCTATTTTAATTGTTATATGATAAATTTGGCAAGTTATGGATGGAGAAAATTTATTTTATTGTGCTATGTTAAATTTAGAACAATCTCACTATATTATTGGAAGTTTAGAACAACCAAATCTTTTTCTAAATGGGGAAAGTAAATCAAGACTACAGTTTTTTTTCCTTATCTAATGACTCACACATTTTTAATGGAGCTTTTAATGGCAAATCATATGGGTTGGAAATTTTCTGTTACTAACCCAAAATTAAATCCTTTTTTCCTTAAATAATAACCCAAATGCAAAAATCAGAATCTTATAACCAAATTAAAGCGATTATTAATACAAATAAAATTTTCATATAAAAGATATAGGTATAGATAATTCTAATTCAATAAAATAAGGATAAATTTTTCTCTTCAAAAAATATTCAATGTAGGTCAATATATCACATCTAAATGTGGGGAAAAAAGTAAGATAGGCAGAATTACGTTCGAACATAAATGGTAGAAATCTAGGAAACAATTTTGGTAATGCAATATTTGGATTGAAATTGACAAAGAATTCCATTTAAATTTATATTTCACATACAATCATTTTACCTATAACATCAATAACAATTTTACAACACTACGCATTTGACTTAATATTAAGCTAGACTACCCTCCTTTTATTATAATATAGATTATTATTATTATTATTATTATTATTATTATTATTATTATTATTATTATTATTATTATTATGTGCTGATAATATCCTAGTATTTGAATTGAAAATTTTCTAATTTCCCTAAAAAGAAAAATATAGTCTGCACATTTTTTGTCATATAATATTATTCCTTATATGGTAATTTTTTTAATTGCAAATATTCTAAAATCCATAAAAGGAATAATGTTATATGAATATTTTTAAATTATATGACATGATTCTTCATATGGTAATATTTTAACTGCAATTAATAATTCTTTTTAAAATCCAATCAAATAAAATTTGTTGCCAAGTGGCTTGTTCATATTACGCTACTTGGCTTAATATTAAGCTAGACTACTCTCCTTTTATATATTATATGTAATAAGGGAGAATGGGACGATTTTGTCGTCCCCAATTGGATTGCAACTAAGGCCTACCAACTAATAGCCTCCCTCTTCCAAATTCACCCTTATATTTGTCATTTATTGCATCATTTACCAAAAGATGTTTTACAAAAATCAAGACACTTGCAAGCCTCTTTTAGTAATATACGGCCCTTAAGCTAACTTTTGCAAGTGACACTAAATGTACTTTTTTAAGAGGTGTACATCAAATGTACTACAACTTTCATATGCCTAACTCATTTTCACTCCTACTGTATATTATTTTATTGCTCAATACATTGATATTTTTAAAAACACCTGTTTGGTCATAAAAATTATTTTTTTTCCCGATTTTTTCCCCACTTTATTTGAAAAACAGTATTGATCAAGAAAATTTCTAATCCAATTTGAAGTTGTATTTCAAAATTTAGAAAATAACTTATAACCTCTTTTCATTTTTTTCCAACTCACTTTTCACTTTTCACTTTTGAAGTTTATTTGAAAAACAGTATTGATCAAGAAAATTTCAAATCCAATTTAAAGTTGTATTTCAAAATTTAGAAAATAACTTATAACCTCTTTTCATTTTTTTCCAACTCACTTTTCACTTTTCACTTGTTATTGTTATATTTCAATGTATTTATAATTTAAATGAAAGTAACATTTACTAACATTTTAGCAAAAACAATAAATGTAGCATATATAATTGATGTCTCTTGAACCCAATTCTTTTTCTTCTTTTTGGAAGAAGATATTATCGTTCATAACGGATGTTGTTAATCACACTTATGTTACAACTAAGTTTGATTTCAAGAATTATCAAAGTCTAGCTCTAAATAAATCCAATAAATAAATACTAAATAAGAGACTGTATGTCATGTATTTGCTTGAAGGTAAAAAGTAAGTCTAAAGTACAGATAAAAAAAAATCTTTGTTCAATTTTTAAATATTTTTGTGCAACTTAATTTCTCGGATATCCTATAGTTTTTAGGAATTTGCAGAAGGCCGAACTAATTTTTCAATAAGTTAATGTCACACGAGTGGGAAATAATGTAATTACATTTATGTTTACTCTTAGTAAGCCCGGGCCAAACGACACTAGTATATATAGGGCAATTCGTGCGAATGCCCTTCAAATGCGTTGGTCTTTAATTTTTTCCCCCGTAATGCGTGGTCTTTAATATTTGCTCTTCTAAGCTAAAAAATAATAAGAAAAGACGTTACTACCCCTACCCATCACATATAAAAACCTGAAAGTCTGTAACGAACCCCAAACATCCAATTAAACCTATCCATCATTCCAACAACAAACCTTTCAATCGTTCCATCGTTCCAACATTTCACCGGAGAAATCTCCATTGATTTTGCTGCTACAACATCGGAAAAGATAAATACATAATATATAGCGTTTCAATTGAACGTAATTCAACTCAATTTGATGCTTTATTAAGTTTAGATTTGTTAATATTTGAAAATAACAACAAATCATCTTCTATGAACTAAACAACTGATATTCAGTTGAGATTCAACATTGCGAATCATAATTTTACTCAACAACATAGAATTGATCAAATTTATTGCTTTGTTCTGATTTTGATTAGTTTATACGTTCCATTTGATTAGTATACAATGCTCAATGACTTAGACTTGAAATTATAGTAACTTCAGTTGACAAAAAATAATCAGGTAAAGTTCTGAACAAGTATGCCAGAGGAGGCAGAAGTTCACCTTGCAAAAGAACAAAGTATGCCGCTAGAGTCAAACTTTCATTTTCATAAGCAAAACATCAAGTATACAAGTGTTAAGAACTAGAAAAGTATGTCGGAGGAGGCAGAAGTTTACTTTACAAAAGAACAAAGTATGCTGTTAGAGGCAACTTTTATTTTCATGAGCAAAATAAAAATTTACGCAAGTGTTAAGAACTAGAAAAGTATGCCGGAGGAGGCAGAAGTTTACTTTACAAAAGAACAAAGTATGCTGTTAGAGGCAACTTTCATTTTCATAAGCAAAATAAAAAGTACACAAGTGTTAAGAATTAGACAAGTCTGCCGGAGGAGGCAAAAGTTCACTTTACAAAAGAACAAATTATGCTGTTAGAGGCAAACTTTCATTTTCATAAGCAAAACATCAAGTATACAAGTGTTAAGAACTAGAAAAGTATGCCGGATGAGACAGAAGTTTACTTTACAAAAGAACAAAGTATACTGTTAGAGGCAACTTTCATTTTCATAAGCAAAATAAAAAAGTACACAAGTGTTAAGAATTAGACAAGTCTGCCGGAGGGGGCAGAAGTTCACGTTACAAAAGAACAAAGTATGCTGTTAGTGGCAAACTTTTATTTTCATGGCAAAACAAAAATTTACGCAAGTGTTAAGAACTAGAAAAGTATGCCGGAGGAGGCAGAAGTTCACTTTACAAAAGAATAAAATATGCTGTTAGAGGCAACTTTCATTTTCATAAGCAAAACAAAAACATTATTAACAAAACAACACCAAAAACACATAAGATTGCATAAAAACCAAAATTATTAACAAGATAACACCAAAAAACCAAGCACACATAAATTAACTTAATTCATGAAGTTATGCCGGAACAAGCATAAATTTATGCCGGAACCGACATAACTTCAGTTTACAAAATTACAAAGTATGCCGTGAGAGGCAAACTTTCATTTTTCATAACCAAAACAAAACATTATTAACAAAACACCAAAAACACATAAGATTGCATAAAAACCAAAATTATTAACAAGACAACACTAAAAAACCAAGCACACATAAATTAACTTAATTCATGAAGTTATGCCGGAACAAGCATAACTTTATGCCGGAACCGACATAACTTCAGTTTCAAAACCAAGAACTCTGCCGGACCCGACATATGTTGCCTCAGACAAACACATTCTTCACAAAAACCAGATTATTAAATAAAAACAGCAGCAACAACATAAAACAGATGTTCACAGGCAAAACTTCAACGATTCAACAAAGAGAAAACCAAAACGCATATCAAAATCAACTAAAACATATTACGACATTCAAAAAACCAAAATATATACATGGGAATGAAACTAAAGTTCAAAAAATCATACAAACACTATAACAAAACACTATAATTTTAAATAAAAAAGGATCAATTAAATATAAAAAACGATGAAGACAAGGATATCAATTCAACAAATAATAATTTAACATAAAAATAAATATTGAAACGAGCAAAAGATCCAAATTCGTAACTAAGTTTTAGAACAGATGAGACAAACACAAAACAGAGGAGGAAAGAAGAAGCAAAAAAAGAAAAGAATAGGGCAAATGACGAAATAAAAAGGATTTTAATGGGGTAAGGGTAATTTTGTCAAAAAACTTTCATTAAACAGGCGGCAAGGGCAAAATTTAAAGAAAACATAAATGAGGGGCAAAATATAAAGATCAGCCCAAAAGAAGGGCCGCGCAAAAAATTGGTATATATACATATAGATATCGGAAAAGGGCCAAAATTACCCCTGAACTTTGAAAAATAGTTCATCCATACCCTTCGTTATACTTTAGGGCCAATTATACCCTTACAGTTATACTATGGGGTCAATTATACCCTTCTGTCTAACTGTTGCCACGTGACATCATCCCAGTCCTTCAAAATTATTTTACCCTCAAATAATTTTTTACTCACTAAAATAACTCAATCCGACCGGAGTTTTTTTTTTCAGCAAAAATAATACGGATAATTTTTCCAGAAAAATATAAAAATTATCCATATTATTTTTGCTGAAATTTTTTTTTTTGGGTCGGATTGAGTTATTTTAGTGAGTAAAAAATTATTTGAGGGTAAAATAATTTTGAAGGGCTGGGATGATGCCACGTGGCAACAGTTAGACAGAAGGGTATAATTGACCCCATACAATAATATTGTAAGGGTATAATTGACCCTAAAGTATAACGAAAAGTATGAATGAACTATTTTTCAAAGTTGAGGGGTAATTTTGGCCCTTTTCCGTATAGATATAGATTATACTTGTTGGCGTATTTACTTCTTTGGTATTTTGAACGGGTTAGCGAAATTGTCCGCATCGCTGATCAAGTCAAACCACAACACGCACTTTCCCACATTTCATTTCATTGTTGTGTTGGCTGCTTCAATTCCACAGAGCAGCTATGGTGCTCTCTTTATCCAACGCTTACTCACTACCTTTTCCTCAAAATGATTTCCTTCCACTCCATAAATGTTCAATACCTGCATCTCTTCATACTTTTTCAAACAAAAAATTAGCATCGAAATCTAATTCTCTATTTAGGCCATTGATTTGGCGCCAACCTCATTTAGTTAGACTCAGAGCTCAAACCGCTACCGAGAGCAATGCTAGTGGTGATGACGATTTTATTATAGAGGATGTTCCTCACTTAACCGATTTTCTTCCCGATTTACCGGTAATTTATAACTTGCACTACTTTAAAATTGCAGCTATTTACAGAGTTGTATTTCGATGGACTGTTTCCCTAATATCCTTCAGTTTGATTTTTTTTCTTTCTAAACATCAAATTTTGAATCTTTAAGTTTAAATGAATTGTTTTTCTGCTCTGGAAATCTAATTCTAATGGCACTTTTGGCTTAGTGCCAGATGTTAAAAAAGGGTAGTACTTGTGAATTTTTGACTTGACACGGAGTTTAAGAAAAAAAAGAGTACTTTCAATCTTATGGTCCTAAACATGCCACGTGGAAAGTTGGAACTAACGAGTTGCAAAAAAAATTGAAAGAGACTATTTTTGAAACGGGGGGAGTATGATTTATCCATGTGCTATCTCAATTATCTAGTAATGTGCATGCCACTATGAAAATTTATCTGTTTTTCTTTTTATGGTTTTAGTTGTTGCCAGCTTTTCTAGTGTCTACCTGCATCTTTGAGAACTATTATGCTTGTAGAGGTTATGCTTAAACAATTGCAAGAGGTGGTAACAAGATGGATGGGTGTTTGGTTGAGTTACCAAACAACTAGGATTAGAATTGTCTTGGTTATTACTAATCCACCATTTTTATTTCAGTCATATCCAAATCCATTGAAAAGGAGCCATGCTTATGCTATTGTCAAGTAAGTTTTTTTTTTTTTTTTGGTAAACTTAGAAAATCTTCGCTGTTCTGTGTGTACCTTTATTCGAGATTATTGCTGCTTAAAATTACAGATGGTTTATCTTGACACAGGAAAACTTTTGTTAGTCCAGAAGATATGGTCGCAAAGGACGTATGTGGCCCTTTTATCTATTGAGCTGTTTCCTTTATGCCTATTATGCCTTCTTTAGTTTAATCACCAGTATGCATGCTTGGTTTTAGATCATTATTCAGAAGGACAGCCCCAGGGGAATACATTTTCGGCGTGCAGGACCTCGAGAAAAGGTCTGACTTCGAATGCTAACCTAGAATACTGGTGTTTTCAAATAATTTCATTCTAAAAACATTTTTGGTTTTAGGTTTTCTTCACACCGGAAGAAGTCCGTGCTTGTATTGTGACATGTGGTGGTTTATGCCCAGGAATCAATACAGTGATTCGTGAAATTGTATGTGGCTTAAAGAATATGTATGGAGTTGATGATGTACTTGGAATTCAGGTTAGTATGACGGGAACACAACTTTCGTGTTTTCATTCAAGGTATAAAATGGTTTCTCTTCTGGTCATTTGTTCCCAAGAAAAGGAAAAAAAACAAAGATAAAAATTGCATGATATTGATTGTCCTCTTTGAAACGCTTCATTGATTTTTTTTTTTTTTTTGAAATAGTAAAAGTTAAACTCTTCATTGAATAAATTGATTCTTCTCTGGTTTCTAGTGGTTAGGGAACAATCAACTGATATTGGCTGCTGGCTGTTAGGTTTACACAAATAGTACCAAATTTTAGTTAAAGTTTGTGAATCAAGTACCGATTGTTTTTACCAAACATATGAAGGGGTGGGGTAGAGATGAATTTTATTAAGTTTGAAGAGTAGTCTTCTATCCCTTGTTTTCTGTTGATGCACCCATGAAGTTCCTTGTTGTATAGAAGACTAGGTGTCTTCCGTAAAAAAAGGCCATGTATTTTTGATGGCAAGATTGAGTTGAATTGAAGAAGCAAAACATTTGCAGTTCAATTAGTTAGCTGATTCCAGAAGCTAGTTATAACTGTCAGAGTTAGTTACAAGCTGTTAAGTCTGTTAATTAACAGCTAGCAGTAGCAGTTAGGATTCAGCCTTATTTTGCTTCTGTTTTGATATATACACAATGTGATTGTACATGTAATTCATTCATGATAATAATACAAGTTACTTTCTTCTTCTCTCTATATTCTACTATCTCTTCTAGCTTAATTCTCGGTTGAATCCCTGAACTAGCAGCCATCTTCTTCGAGCTATAAGCTCCTAGACTAACTAATTTCATTCGAGATCATTCTTATGCATCAATTGGTATAAGATCCCTTGATCCTCGGCACATTATGATACTAACTCGAAGCAAAAACCAAGAGTCCAAGACCTGAAGACATGGAAGACAAATTGACCTCTATTCAGGAGCAGTTGAAATTAATGGAAGGAATGATTAGTATGAATGACAGGAACATACAAACTGATAAAAAATTAATGGAAATCAAACCAACCCTAGGTGGAATGAACAACAAGGACAAGGATATGGAACAGTGCAGAGGTGAATCTTCAATTGGAGGAGACTGCTCAAGAGAATCAAGACAAAGGAATCCAGCAAAGGAACAACAAGGAGGAACAAATGGTAACTAATTCACTAGGTATTCTAAATTGGATTTTCCAAGATTTTCTGGGCACGATTTGAGGACATGGTTGTATGAAGTAGATCAGTTTTTTTCGATGGATGAAATTGCTTTTAATCAAAGAGTAAAAGTAGCATCTATTCATCTAGATGGTGAAGCAATTGCTTGGCATAAATCCTATTTAAAATCTTTCTTTTTTGAGAATGACGTCCCACTTAAAATCTAGAAATGTAGCAAGTGATCCTACTTGGACTGAGTATGTATTGGCATTGAATGAAAGATTTGGGGATGGTTTTGAGGATCCAATGGAGGCTATTAAAAATTTACAGCAAACTAGTAGTGTGAAGAGTTATCAAGCTGAATTTGATAGATTGTTGACCGGGGTGAATCTATCAAATGAAAATGCCATAAGTTGTTTCTTAGGTGGTTTGAAACCTAAAATAAACAAATCAATCAGGATTCAAACTTCAAGAACATTAATGCAGGCTTACAAGATTGCTAGATTACAAGAAGAGGTTTTTCATGCTCAAGCACAATCTTGGGGAATTAGACCTTCTGGTAACAACTAGAATCCCATACTACCAAATCCCACCATTCCAAAATACCAAACTTTCCAGTAGAAACCAGTAACAAACAACAATTCTTTCAAGAAACCTTTTGAACCTTGTAACCAAAGATTGAAAGAGTTGGTTTATTGTCATGTGATATCCATGTGACAATTTTAGTTGGATGATTTCTATTACTTGGAGCCAAAGGATGATTCACTTGGAGCCAAAGATGCCTTGCTTGGAGCCAAAGATGTGGAGGAGAATTGAAATGCCATGTAGCACACTTGGAGCCCAAGTCATTTTATGCCTATAAAATGAGAGGCAATTCTTCTTTGTTTATCATTCCAAAATTTCATAAATCCTTTGTAGTGAGTAGAGAGTTGAGAGAGCAATTCTCTTAGGCGTAATTGAGATCTCTCCCCTTTCTTTGTTAATAATATAAAGCTGGTGGATGTAGGATCATTTTGATCCGAACCACGTTAAATCTTGTCTTCTTTCTTTTACGTTTCCGCTAACAATTAGTATCAGAGTGTTAGGAATCTTTGAAGATCCTAGGAAGAAGAACAAGCAAAGATGAGTTCCATGAAGTTTGAAATCGATAGATTCAGTAGACGCAACAACTTCAATATCTGGAAGATCCAGATGATGGCGTTACTGCGGAGGGAAGGTTCAATCCATGCTATTGACGGAAAGTATCCCGATGGTACATCGGCTTCCGACAAGGAGAAGATTGAAGGAGATGCATTGAGTGTAATCCGACTGTCCCTTGCACCTAACGTGCTTTGTGAAGTGAACAAGTATCGAATAGACGGCCAAGCAGTTATGGGACAAGCTACAAGGGCTTTACCAGGACCGATCTGTGACAACAAGGATGTTGTTACAACGGCGTCTTCACACATTTAAGACGGGGTCAGGTACTTCGTTACAAGATCATTTAGACGCGTTCAATAAACTTGTCATGGACTTACAGATTGCAGGAATTAAAAAGGACAAGGAGACGCTTACATGTGCTTTGCTATTTTCATTGACTTCAGGATATCGTGATATCGAGAATTCAATGATGTATAGCAAGGAGCCTATCAACCTTGAGCAAGTGCGGTAAGCACTTAACTCTAGTGATGTGAGGAGGCATTTTGAAGGAGACAGAGATGATCAGCCAAGTGTTCTCTTTGTGAGAGGCCAGACTAGCCAACAGGGAAGGAGCAAATCAAAGCACAGATCAAAGTCTCGTGTGAACAAGAAGAATGCAGATTGTTGGGGCTGTGGCAAGAAGGGGAACTTTGAACGAGATTGCCCAATGTCAAAGTCCAAGGAAAAGGCGAGTGCATCCTCAGTTGAACAGGTACATGATTCTGATAATGATTATGTGCTTACAACATCAAACAATAATGGAAGTTATGGAAACAAATGGGTGTTAGACTCAGCTTGTACTCTGCATATGACGTTCCGAAAAGACTGGTTTAGCAGCTATGAGAAAAGTGGAGGAACCGTAGTAATGGGCAATAATGCAACTTGTGCAATAGTTGGCATTGGCTCAGTTCGGGTTCGCTGCCATGATGGAGTCGTGAGGATTATTACACAAGTCTGTCATGTTCCTGATCTGAAGAAGAATTTGATCTCCCTGGTACTCTGGATGAACAAGGTTACAAGTACATGAGCGAAGGAGGAACTATGAAGGTGACTAAAGGTTCTTTAGTCATGCTGAAAGGCAAGCTAGAGGATGGCCTTTACACATTGGCAGGTAGCACCATTGTTGGCTCTGTAAATGCATCTACAGTGTAGTTATCTAATGATGACAAGGCAAGATTATGGCACATGAGATTGGGCCATATGAGCGCACGTGGATTGGAGATGTTGAGCAACCGTAACCTTTTGAAAGGTAAGAAGATCAGCACACTTGAATTTTGTGAGCACTGCGTTCTAGGGAAGCAGAAGAAGGTCAGCTTCAGCACTGGCAAGCACAAGACCGGAGGGGTGCTAGACTACATCCATTCAGACTTATGGGGTCCCTCTAAAATTCCATCGAAGGGCGGAAAAAGGTATCTTCTTACTTTTATTGATGATTTCTCACGAAAGGTTTGGGTGCGTTTTTTGAAGGCAAAAAGTGATGCTTTTGAAGCATTTAAAGAGTGGAAGATTTTGGTTGAAAATCAAATAGAGCAAAAAATCAAGTATCTTCGCACAGATAATGGCTTGGAGTTTTGCAGCGAAGAGTTTAATGATTTCTGCAAGGTTCATGGGATCTCAAGACATAAGACTGTTAGGCACACCCCCACAGCAGAATGGAGTTGCCGAGAGAATGAACAGAACTCTTCTTGAAAAGCCTCGTTGTATGCTTTTACAAGCCAAAATGTCCAAAGTATTTTGGGCTGAAGCAGCACACTGTTGCTCATATTGTTAATCGATCTCCAGCATCGGTGATTGACTTTAAGACTCCGAATGAGGTATGGTCAGGTGAACCCTCTAACTATTCATACTTACGAGTATTTGGGTGTCCAACTTATTATCATGTTAATGAAGGAAAGCTTGAACCAAGGGCTAAGAAGGCTATATTCGTAGGGTATGTGGATGGAGTAAAAGGGTACAAACTTTGGTGTTTGTCTTTACTCAAATTTATAGTTAGTAGAGATGTCACCTTTGATGAATCCTCTATGCTTGATCCTCGTAAAGTTTCTGTGGAGTTTTCAGGAAACGAGAACAACGAGCAGGTGGAGCTTACCAAGGAAAAGGATCAAGAGACTTAGGTTAAAGATGAGTCAAAAGATGTAGATCTTGAAGAGCTTGCTGTCAATGAACCATACACAATTGCGAAGGAAGGGAGAAGAGGCAGATACGAAGACCGGAACGCCTTATAGATCAAGCAAACCTGATTGCATATGCGTTCGTAGCTGCAGAAGAAGAGATTAAGGATCTGGAGCCCTCCTCGTATGTTGAAGCAACTTCTTGCAAGGATACTGCACAATGGCGGTTAGCCATGACGGAAGAGATGGAGTCTCTTTACAAGAATCAGACATGGGTCTTAGTGAAAAGGCAAAAGGGGAAAAGGACAGTTGGATGCAAGTGGGTCTACAGAAAGAAAGAGGGAATTCCAGAAGTGGAAGATGCTTGGTTCAAGGCGAGATTGGTTGCAAAGGGTTTCAGTCAGAATGAGGGAATTGACTACAATGAGATTCTCTCCGGTCGTGAAGCATAGCTCAATTCGCGTGCTACTAGCATTGGTTGCACAATTTGACTTGGAGCTTCAACAGCTTGATGTCAAAACTGCTTTCTTACATGGTGATCTAGAAGAGACAATCTATATGGATCAGCCTGAAGGTTTCCTAGCTGAGGGAAAAGAAGATCATGTATGCCAACTGAAGAAGTCTTTGTATGGTTTGAAGCAATCCCCTAGATAGTGGTACAAAAGGTTTGATGCATTCATGACTACACATGAATTCTCAAGGAGTGCATTTGATAGTTGTGTGTATCACAAGAAGATGTCTGGTAACTCAATGATTTATTTACTGTTGTATGTTGATGATATGCTTATTGTTGCTAACAACATTACAGAGATAAATGCTTTAAAGAAACTGTTAAGTAAGGAATTTGACATGAAGGATTTGGGAGCTGCAAAGAAAATTCTTGGTATGGAGATTTCAAGAGAAGACGGTGTTGTACATCTTTCTTAGAAGAGGTACATTGAAAGGGTTCTCGAGAGATTCAATATGCATACGTACAAGCCTGTAAGTACACCGTTAGCTCCTCATTTTAAACTTTCAAAGTTACAAATGCCTCGGTCCGAAGATGAGGTGGAGCATATGTCAAAGGTTCTTTATGCCAGCGCAGTTGGTAGCATTATGTATGCTATGGTATGCACACGTCCAGATATTGCTCAATCTGTAAGTATGGTAACCAGATACATGTCCAACCCAGGAAAGAGGCATTGGGAAGCTATCAAGTGGATACTGAGATATCTCAAGGGAGCTTCTGATGTTGGTCTGACCTTTCAAAAGGGTGGTGGAGGTATTTCAATTCTCGGTTATGTGGATTATGACTATGCAGGGGATCTTGATAGAAGGAGGTCCACAACTGGATACATCCTTACTCTTGTTGGCAGTGCCGTTAGTTGGAAATCGACTCTGCAGTCGATTGTCGCTTTGTCTACGACAGAAGCAGAATACATGGCAGCAGCGGAGGCGGTGAAAGAAGCTATCTGGTTGAAAGGTTTGGTGGCGGGATTGAGTTTGGTTCAGCAAGAGTCAACCCTTAGATGTGATAGTCAGAGTGCTATTCATCTGATAAAAAATCAGAGATTTCATGAGCGCACTAAACACATTGATGTCAGATTTCATTTTATTCGAGTTGTTGTTGAAGAGGGAACTATCAAAGTTGTGAAGGTTATCACAGACGATGATGCTGCAGACATGTTGACCAAGATAGTCCCGCTCGCTAAGTTTGCACACTGCAAGGACTTAGCGGGAGTACGCATCAACTGATGCAACTCCGAGAGAACAGTTGCTAGGTGGAGGTGGTATGTTCAACAATGGTTTGATTCTTCTTGTTTCTTACAATGGGGTTGCCCATTAAGCTTAGAAGTTTTGGCCGGAGTTGTTCATACGCATGCTCGTGACGCAAACCAAGGTGGAGATTGAAAGAGTTGGTTTTTTGTCATGTGATATCCATGTGACAATTTTAGTTGGATGATTTCTATTACTTGGAGCGAAAGGATGATTTACTTGGAGCCAAAGATGCATTGCTTGGAGCCAAAGATGTGGAGGAGAATTGAAATGCCATGTAGCACACTTGGAGCCCAAGTCATTTTATGCCTATAAAATGAGAGGCAATTCTTCTTTGTTCATCATCCCAAAATTTCATAAATCCTTTGTAGTGAGTAGAGAGTTGAGAGAGCAATTCTCTTAGGCGTAATTGGGATCTCTCCCCTTTCTTTGTTAATAATATAAAGGCAACTGTTCTCTGGTGGACGTAGGATCATTTTGATCCGAACCACGTTAAATCTTGTATTCTTTCTTTTACGTTTCCGCTAACAGATCCAACAAATTTAACAATAATAATTCTGGGAGAAAATTGTTAACTGCAGCAGAGATGGATGAGAAAAGAGCAAAAGGGTTATGTTGTGATGAAAAATATGTACGTGGTCATGTATGTACAGCCAAGAAGCAGTTCATGTGATCTGTTCACTATTTTCTGATTCTTCTCCTTCATTGAAGAAGAATAATCTTCCTATTATTGAAGATTTGCTACATGAATTGGGAGGATCTGTGGTGTTTTCTAAGATTGACCTTAGAGCTGAATATCACCAACTTAGAATGGATGAAGCTGATACTCATAAAGCAGCTTCTAAAACTCATGAGGGCCACTATGAGTTTTCTTGTTATGCCATTTGGTTTGACTACTGCACCATCCTCATTTCAGAGCCTTATGAACTCAGTTTTCAAGCCTTTACTTAGGAAATCAGTGTTGGTTTTCTTTGATGATATACTGGTTTACAGTAAGGATTTATTTGCACATATGAATCATTTGAGGGCTGTGTTTGAATTGATGAAGCAACATCAACTGTATGCTAAAGCTTCTAAATGTGCATTTGGTGTTCCTGAGGTAGAGTATTTAGGCCATTATGTCAGTGCAAAAGGAGTTGCTACTGATCCCAAGAAGATTTCAGCAGTTGAAGCTTGGGAAATGCCTAAGACTATCAAATGGTTGAGGGGTTTTATTGGATTAGCAGGCTATTATAGAAGGTTCATCAAAGGTTTTGGAGCTATATGCAAACCATTAAATGAGTTACTTAAGAAGGATAATTTTGTATGGAATGATGCTGCTACTATAGCTTTTCTCAGACTCAAAGAGGCTTTAGTCACTGCACCTGTACTTGCAATGCTAGATTATGATAAGCCTTTCATAATTGAGACTGATGCAAGTGGATTGGGTATTGGTGCTGTGTTGATGCAACAGGGTCATCCACTTGCATATAGTAGTAAATCATTAGCACCAAGGCAACAGGCTATGTGTGTGTATGATAGAAAATTGTTGGCCTTAATCTTTGCTGTCACTAAATAGTCTCGTTACTTGTTGGGAAGGCATTTTATGGTGAGGACTGATCAAAAAGCCTTAAAACATTTTCTTGAACAGAATATACACATTGAATTCCAAGTTGCTGGAATCTCAAAGCTTATGGCTTTTAATTTCTCTATTGAGTATAAGCAATGTCTTGACAACAAGGATGCTGATGCATTGTCAAGGAATCAAGGTGCTGAATTATTGGCTATTTCTTTACTTACTCCTCACGGTCCCCTACTCAGTCAAATTCAACAATCTTTGGTTAATGATGCTGGTTTACGAGCTATAATTACCAAGCTGCAAGTACAACCTTACAAATCCTTCACTTGGATTCATTCTCAACTCAAATGGAAGGGCAGATAGGTGGTAGGGTCTGATTCTCAGTTAAGGACTCATATCATTCAATTGTGGCATGCCACACCTCAAGATGGGCATTCTGGCGTGGATGCTACATTTAAGAGGTTACAATCTCTTTTTTTTTTTCTGGAATTCTATGGCTCAGGATATTAGGGATTAAATTCACAAATGTGATATTTGTCAAGAGGCACAAGTATGCTGCAGCTTATCCTGTGGACTGATACAACCTCTTCCTATTCCTGAGGGAGTATGGACTATGGACTGATATCAGCTTGGATTTTATAGAAGGCTTGCCTAAATCAAAGGGAAAGGATGTTATTTTGGTAGTAGTTCACAGGTTGAGGAAGTATGGTCACTTCATGTGTTTACAACACCCTTATACTGCTCAGTCTGTAGAACAATGTTTCTTGGATAATATGTTTAAACTACATGGAATGCCTTCTACAATAGTTAGTGATAGGGATCCCATCTTCTTAAGGTTTTTTTTTTTTTTTTTTGGCAAGAGTTGTTCACATTACAAGGTGTTCAATTGCATAAGTCCACTGCATATCACCCTCATGACAGATGGTCGTCAAATTGAGGTGCTGAACAGGACTTTAGAGACTTATCTTAAGTGCTTTTGTTCTGACAATCCACTAGAATGGGTTACTTATCTACCCCTTGCTGAGTGGTGGTACAATACCATTCATCATTCAGCAATCAAGTGTTGAGGTTTTGTATGGTCAAAAGCCTCCTATTCATCTACCTTACTTTGCTGGTGAAGCAAGTTCTGATATGGTGGACAGATCCTTTGGATGCAAGGGAAGCTGTTATTGAACTCCTGAAATTTCATTTACCTAGAGCTCAGCAAAGAATGCAGGACATGGCCAATAAACACAGGTCTGATGACATTGGTGATTGGGTGTATTTGAAGTTGCAGCCTTATAGACAAATATCTGTTGCTGTTAGGCCTTTTAACAAGCTATCAGCAAAATACTTTGGTCCTTATATGGTGCTTAGCAGGATTGGTGCTGTTGCTTACAAGTTATTACTGCCATCCGATGTTCTTATTCGTCACACATTTCATGTTTCACAACTTAAGAGATGTTCTGAAGTTCCAGCTGTCATAAAACATCCACCAGTCTTAAACATTTCTAGTCCCACTAACTGAGTCCATTTTAGATAGGAGGATGGTCAAGAAGGGTAATAAGGCTGTTTGTCAAGTGTTAGTTCAATGGACAGGAATTGACACTAGCCAAGCTACTTGGGAATATCTTACTGAGTTGCAGCATAGGTTTCCTTCATTTCACCCTTGAGGACAAGGGTGTTCTTCAAATAGGGGGTATTGATGCAAGATTGAGTTGAATTGAAGAAGCAAAACAGTTGCAGTTCAAATTAATTCACTTCACAAAGTTAGTTAGCTGATTCCAGAAGTTAGTTACAACTGTCAGAGTTAGGTACAACCTGTTAAGTCTGTTAATTGACAGCTAGCAGTAGCAGTTAGGATTCAGCCTTATTTTGATTCTGTGTTGATATATACACAATGTGATTGTACATGTAATTCATTCATGATAATAATACAAGTTACTTTCTTCTTCTCTCTATATTCTATTCTCTCTTCTAGCTTAATTCTCGGTTGAATCCCTGAACTAGCAGCCATCTTCTTCGAGCTATAAGCTCCTAGACTAACTAATTCCATTCGAGATCACTCTTGTGCATCAATTTTGGTAGGTTCTCTACTTTTTTGGTATGGGTGCATTTTGGCGTAAACATTAGTGAAATTTATTTACTTTATTAAAAAAAGAAGTCTGTTTGGTTTGCATGTGCTTGTCCAATTGTCCAATTTATTGCTCTTTTCTTGTGCCTCTTTCGCCTTTGGTGATGGTGAACGAAATACAAAATCTTTATTTGGTAATCTGAAATTTCAGAAAAATTAGGTTTTGATGTAAGCTCTGTTAATCTTATCAAATTGTCTGTTTCTGCTGAAGCAGACTATCAGTGATCCTACCGTCAATATCTTGTATTTCTACATGTATGTCGTAGTTTCTGTGCCTAGAGGGTGTAATACTGTTTCAATATTTCCAGGGAGGTTACAGTGGCTTTTACTCAAAAAATACCCTGAACTTGACAACAAAAGTCGTCAATGATATTCATAAACGTGGTGGAACCTTTCTTCAAACATCTAGAGGAGGTCATGATACTAAAAAGATTGTTGACAACATTCAAGACCGTGGAATAAATCAGGTATTTTGTTACTTATCCTCCCAAAAAAAAAAAAAAAAAAAAAGAAAAAAAAAAGTAAAAAAAAGGGATCAGGTCTATTGTACCATCTGTAACGTCCCTTATTCATTTATTGATAAAAAGTTCTGACTGGCCTGGCCTGGTAGAACACAATTATTTTAAAAAAAAAAATACCATCTGTAACGTCTAACCTAGAAGTTAGTACAATCTGACAGTGTTTAGTTGCTTTCTTCATTTTTGAGTTCTAGGTATACATAATTGGAGGGGATGGAACTCAAAAAGGGGCTGCTGCAATCTACAAGGTGTTTGTACTATGATATTTTCTCTTTCTCAATTAATTCCTAACTGTTGAAACTATTATTCTTAAAAAGCTCTGTGATTGCATCTATATGTTTGCCAAGGAAGTTGAAAAACGTGGTATTAAAGTAGCTGTTGCTGGGATTCCCAAGACAATTGATAATGATATCGCGGTAAGTAATGCCAACAAAAGCGTGACGTTTATCTTGTATAATTTCTGTTTGCTAAAATGATAGTCGTATTTAAGTTGTGCTGCTCGTTGCCTGGGTGATCTGTTTTATCTTATAATTTTAAGTCATTATGATTTATGCCATACACTGAGGAAACAAGGGAAAAACTTAAAGAAACAAAAGTTCTGCTCAACTACTTGTACCATATGTGAACTGGAGCTTAGTTTCTGTTCGACACGGAATGACTTCATTCAGATTGATGCATCTACAATTCTTTTGTATTTCCCTTTTTGTTTACCTCTTTGTTTGTCCAAGAGCCAATCAAATCAAAGGAAGACTTGCTGAGTAATAAATAGTAGAATCGAGTTGATATATCTCAAGAAAATTTCCAGTAAAATTTGTTGACATGCTTCTAAAATATCTTTTTAACAAGGTTATAGTGCTCCATCCGCCTCTGTCCTTTGTTTAATATGATGATAAGAAAACTTACAAATTATTCTATGTTGTTCTTTTCCTGATGTGGATGGTTTGGTGAATTAGCAGATGTGCTTTCCGTGAATAAAAATTCAAAGTAAAATGTAACTGTTTAAGAGGTTGTGTGAATGAGAAAGTTTGACAATAAGAATTTACTACGCATGGCTAATTGACATTTTCTCTTATCCCACTTTACAAGCAGACTTCAGACTTTACGGGGAGTGTTATTTTTATGTTGCTGAGATTATGTTTGGGGGATCTATCTCAAAGCTTCCTGAAGCAGCTTCCTACTAATTTTCCCCTTCAAGTAGATGGTAGTCTCATGGTCTGCATGAAAACATAGTTACTCTATGTGCATTTAAAAATAATCTATCCCAGCTGGGGATTTTTAAAACGCTTCAACACATGAAAGAACCTAAAGGACACTCTTAAAAATATCAAATCACTGTGACTTTCCACATTGACCTCTCATATTAAACTTCTCTTATGCATTTTAGCACGATTTTGTCCAATTTGCTGTTCTTACAATGTCGGGTAGGTCATAGACAAATCTTTTGGCTTTGATACTGCTGTGGAGGAAGCTCAGAGGGCCATTAATGCTGCCCATGTAGAGGCAGAAAGCATGGAGAATGGAGTTGGTATAGTAAAGCTTATGGGAAGATACAGCGGTAAGTAGCTTGATTGATGTATTAGGCGATGTTCCTTGTACCCACATTTCTTTCCATCTTGAACTCTTATGTATCTCTGTAACATCTTTGTTTTACATCTCCTCTTTCGGTTCTTCAGGTTTTATTGCAATGCTTTCAACTTTGGGTAATCGTGATGTGGTAAGTCCTTGGCAATGGAGGTTTAGTGTTTTTATTTTTCAAATTCGATATGTGTATGCTAGCTGATATCGCGTGTCGTCAAAAGGCTAAGTGGACATGGGAAAACGCCAGAACGACTGTTGGCATAAGTTATGAATTAGGGTATTGTGGATTAGATAATGTAGATGGAGATGAGATCATTGCACAACCAAGACTTAAAGAATAAAGTTGTAGAAGTAAAGAGATATTGGTGATAGGATTATCTAATTAAGACTAGGGTGAGGAAATGAGACAATTAAGACTAGGGTGAGGAAATGAGACAATCAACATCATTAGTGTCTCTTGAGAGGGATTCTCTTTGATTCTCTTTCTCAAGCTTTTGTGGTTTAGAAGATCGAATTAGCACATCCAACTTACTCTAATGTCAGTCCAGCCAGACGAAGGACAAAAAATTGGGATCAACTGCCTTTATTTTACTATCAAGAGTAAAGGAGTCTTGAATCTCACAACCTGTAACACAAAACCTACTTTTCTCATGCCAGAGTGATCAATTGCTGCTCGAGAGTGAGTAGCAGATATCAAATGAATCACAACATGCAACTGTGAGAAGTAAAGACACAGGAAAGATATTATTAAGATTCATCCTCTACTGTATTTCACTGAGCCCTAATTATACTTATATTCTGCACAAAAACATAATACACCTTTTCCAATGTGGGACACTAACTCTACTATTTACATTAACTATCTAACATTCCCCCTCAAGATGGTGCATATAAGTCATAGTTACCGAGCTTGTTGCAGATGTAATTGATAAAAGGACGAGTGAGGATCTTGGAAAATACCTGCAAGCTGATCTTTTGACTTTACCAACTTTGTAACGATATCTTGTGAGTCCCTGAGAATATCCTCTCTCTGATAAAGTGACAGCCAATCTCAATGTGATTAGGTCTTTCATGGAATAATGAATCTGACGCAATATGAAGGGCCGCTTGATTATCACACATAAGTTCCATCTGACTAATCTCTCCTAACTTTAATTCTTCAAGCAAGTGTTTGATCCAAACTAGCTCTCAAGTTGCTACAACCATTGCTCGATATTTGCTTCTGCAGTAGATCGAGCAACCTCATTCTGTTTCTTGCTCTTCCAAGACACCAAATTACCTACTAGTAAAACACAATAACCAGACGTAGAATGTTTATAAGAAGGTTATTATGCCGAATCAGCGTTTATATAACCAACGATCTTCTCATGACCTCGATCCTCGTAAAGTAGTCCTTTTTTTTTTGGAGCTGTATAAATCGTAGAATACGGACAACTGCATCCAAATGACTATCACAAGGAGAATCCATAAATTGACTTATAACACTCAGAAGAAAAGAAATGCCAGGTCTAGTCATTGTGAGGTAAATTCAACTTAGAAACCAACCGCCTACATCTTTCAAGATCACTAAGAGGCTCTCCTTGTCTTGGCAGGAGTTAAGCATTTGGAACCATAGGAGTGTCAATGAGTCTACATCACGTCATTCCTTCCTCAAGAATGTCTTAAGGCATACTTTCATTGTGAAAAAACAATGCCTGACCTTAGACTGAGCGACCTCACTACCTAGAAAATACTTCAGTTTGTCGAGATCTTTAGTCTTGAAGTGTTGAAAGTTATGTTCCTTCAAATTAGTAATACCATCCTGACATTTTCGGTAGTAACAATATCGTCAAAATAAACCACCAAATAAATACACAATTTGGAGCAGAATGCTGCGTGATCAGCTTCACTACTAGTCATGTCAAACTCTCGAATAACTATGCTGAACTTAGCAAATCAGGCTTAAGGAGACTGTTTCAAGCAAATCATAGAGCGACCGACACAATCGACATACAAGGCCACTAGACTCCCCCTGAGCAACAAAATCAAGTGGTTGCTTCATAAAAACTTCATGCTCAAGGTCACCATGGAGAAAAACATTCTTAATGTCCAACTGATAAAGAGGCCAATGACGAACAACCACCGTGACAGAAGAGACCGACATTTGCTATTTTAGCTACGGGAGAGAAACTATTATTGTCGCCCAAGTATCTGAGTATATCCTTTGGCAACAAGGAGGGCCTTGAGCCGATCAATATGACCGTCCGGGCCAACTTTGACTGCATAACCCTATGACAACCAACAGTAGGAAGAGTATTTTGGAAATTACAAAAAATATTAGGGATCAAAATCGTGAAAGGCTTTGTCAAAGTAAAAGTACTTATAAGCTGCAAAATCATAAGTTGGGGGTGATCAACTATGGCTTTTGGCTTATAAACATTTAGCTTATGAGCACTTTTGGTGTTTACCAAATGCTAGATAAGCCAAAAAGTGCTTATGAGCTAGTGTGACCAGCTTAAAAACTAAGCCAAACACCCTTTAAAGCTAAAACTTTAGAGAATATGGATACCTTGGTCTGGAAAATCCCAATTAAACACTCTATAAGTTGGAGCTTACATATTTTATGCTCCTATCATGCCACAAATAACATCAATTCTAGAGTCAAGTATGATTTTGCAAGAATATATGCTAACTGATTATTCAAGTTGACAAAAGCTATTGCAATCCACCCAACTCATTCTTTCTTCGAATGGAATGACAATACTCGCATAAGAAAATGACTATATACTTCTATATCCTTCATTCTTTCATAAAATATTGGGTTTTGACTTTTGAAGCGATTTGCATTGCAACTTGGTTGTCACAGATCAATTGCATTAATGCTTCTCCTAAATAACTCTTTGAGAACCTACTTTAGCCATATATGCACACATGTAACCACTTTTACCTTATAAAAAAATAAATAAATATAAACTCACATGTAACCAAAACCATTGCTCGGTATTCAGCCTCTGCATAATCGGAGCAAAGTTGTCGACTTAGGGTTGCATTCCCTAAATTTTCTATTTCTTAAGAAAAATGAAGAACTAGAATCATCCGGAATGAAGTGGATTGAGAACCATGATGTCTCAAGTTCAAATTTCAGCGGAGGCAAAATATTAGGTAATTTCTTCCTATCTGTCCAAGGCTCCAAGCCTTGGTGGACAGAGTTACCCGGTATTTGTGCTGCTGGGAGATAACAGGTATCTCGTAGAATTAGTCGAGTTGCGCACCAGTTGGCGCAGGAAACACGGTTATAAAAAAATTAAATAATGCAGAACTAAGAAAAATGTTTAACAGAAGGACTTGATACCCTGGCTCTGATACTATGTAAAGAAAAGAGGAAAAAAGAGATCTGGGAATTAATTGTTTGGTTATTTCCTCAAGCATGTTGGGATCTAAATAGCGTTTAGAAGTAATCCAAGAAAAAGGAAAAGATAGTAATTCCTATGCCTAATTACACAATTGCAGGGACTCTAAACCTTGGCTACATTCACAAGGTACGAATTCTTGCCACATTTACTACTCCCTCCGTTTCAATTTATGTGAACCCATTTGACTGGGCACGACATTTAAGAAAGAGTGAAGACTTTTGAAACTTGTGGTTCAAAATAAGTCTTGAATATTTGTGTAGCTGTAAATCATTTCATAAAGTGAATTTGTTTCCAAATTAGGAAAGAGATCATTCATTTTGGCACGGACTAAAGAGGAAATAGGTTCACATAAATTGAAATAGAGGGAGTAAAGGGCAGCCCGGTGCACTAAGCTCCCGCTATGCGCGGGGTCCGGGGAAGGGCCGGACCACAAGAGTCTATTGTACGCAGCCTTACCTTGCATTTCAAATGCAAGAGGCTGTTTCCACGGCTCGAATCCGTGACCTCCTGGTCACATGGCAGCAACTTTACCAGTTACGCCAAGGCTCCCCTTCTAAATTGAAACAGAGGGAGTATTTCCTAATATTTGACATTCTTAACAGTATGGTAATCAAAACAGAATAGAGAAGTCTTTCCTGCGACTTTACTGGAAAACCAACTTGTCTATTTCTATTGGAGGAGGAGGGGAGCTTGTTCAAATGTTACTGCAACACAAGGGCAAAGATAGAATGTCCTTTGGCTGAATAAGAAATTAGCTAATATATGTAGAGACTTGAACCAGCAGCGACATTGTGGATCACATAATAAGCATCATGTTCAATTATATCCATCTTTTAACAGTTTGTACATGTTCGTAGCATATGCTATGCAGTTCACAGTTATCTTTGTTAAATTGAAATCTAAGGGTAGCGTACTTATTTTAAAAAGTGAAATCTAAGGGGAAATTTCTTATGTGATTCTTGCTTTACATAGCACTTGATTGTATCCATTTAATAATGCCTTTATTATGTCAGGACTGTTGCTTGGTCCCAGAGTCCCCATTTTACTTAGAAGGTCCAGGCGGGCTCTATGAATATGTGGAACAGAAGCTCAAAGAAAATAGGCATGTGCTAATTGTATTAGCAGAAGGTGCTGGGCAGGAATATGTTGCTCAAAGTATGCAATCATTTCAAGAGAAAGATGCATCAGGAAACAGGCTACTCTCAGATGTCGGTCTTTGGTTAACACAACATATTAAGGTATAGTCCAAGTCTCTTCCTCCATAGATCCATCTGAGAATTCTGCTGATACCTTGAATCTTGGTGCTTGTCTTCATATTATTTTTCTTGGTTTTATTCTTTCTGGATGTGGATTTGTAAGATGGTTCAAGTATTTCATACCACTTGGTTTTTAAGATTACCAGCCCAATTGCATGTGCATACGTCACATCCAGCTTAATGTTGAACTACTTATGCCTTATAAACACCATGAACGGACTCCCATTTATATAGATCGTTTTATCAGGATGTACAATTTAAGACCCGAAACAAATTTTGGTAGTGAATCTTCTTCCTCGTTCCCCACTCTTGCAGTAGAGCTGTTACTCTGATTGGATGTCTTGTGCAGTTTGTTACTCTACTTGGATTAAATCATTTTGAATTTATGAGATCAGTTAAGCTCAAAGGAAATATGTAGATTGCTAGATGAGTGACCCAATTGATTGTTTACAACAATACAGTTGAATATTGAACTGTCCATGACGAGGATACTTTTTCTTTGGTGAATTGTCGCTTCATCTAATATTACCTTATGTACGAGACCTATGATTAGAGACACGAAACACTTTATCTAGTTTTGTTTCCTTTTCTTAATTACTTACTCTTCAACCACCTTTTTTTTTTTGATGTTACAGGATCATTTCACAAATGTCCGGAAGTTGACAGTAAATATGAAATACATAGGTAACTTTGGATGTTGTCTCGTGGGGCATATGATGTATGCTGGTTAAGTATTTTATTGTTATGCATCCCCTATTTGCTTATTGTCAAAATGTTAGTTCCTCCAATATACCAAATTTATTACTTTAGATTGATTTGGGATGGATTTCAGAATAGGCAGAAACTGTGTATTACATACAGTAAAGCAAGGTGAAAACTAGAATTCAAGGAACTCTTTGATGACTTTGAGAAGTTGAGGAATAGGAGTAGGTAGGACAGATCCATGTAGTGATGTAGAAGGGCGGGTGTCACTAGGACTCCGACACTTGGCTAAAATTTCTTGTATATTTTCCTAAAACTTCAGATGTAAAGAATGGATGTGGATATTGTAGCTGCGTTGGTTAAGCGTGCGGGTTCCATCCGATTGACCAGTGTTTGAATCTGCCCAAATAACCATGGGACTAATTTGCATTTAGTTTTTCTTCATATCCCAGCTACATATTGGTTGTCCTTTTTCCTTTTCTGTTTTTCTTCTATCTTAATTTTTTTTATATTCTCTATCTTCATATCCATCTTTCTCTGCTCATTCAGTCTCAGTTTTTGTCGAATGAGCTGGCAGATTTAATCACAATCTGCTCTGTGAATGAGCTGGCAGATTTGATTATAATCTGCTCCTATAAATATGTGATATGATGTATTTTAGGAAAAGATATCAGGAGTTATTCTAGGAAAATAGTTAAGAGGAAATCCCTTGATTTAAGGATCTCCTATGAATTAGGGACTGATTAGTTTTTTCTGATTTTTTTGTTCTAGTATAAATACTGTACAGTTCTGTGAATAAAGTAAGCTTTGCATTCTCTGAAAGCTTTCAGTTTTCTTTTCATTTATTTAAATTAGATGAAAATCATTTTCACCCTTCCTACTTTGCTTCAAAAATCAACCTATTCCTCCAACTTTAATCAGTTCACACATTCTCCCCACACACACACGCACGCACGCACGCACTCACGCACAACCCTAAACATATCATATGGAATATCTAGCTTGCATTGACATTTACAATCCCTCCTCTATGTAATGCATTGTTTATAAATCATATGGAATGTCTGTTGAATCTAATTCTTTTTCGCAATAATTGAAAATCGGTCAGCAACATGGCAAAGCCTTATTCATGCTAGTTCATTTTCTTTTGAGAAGGAATATATGTAATTTGTGTAACTTCATGCTAGTTCATTTTCTATTTGCAGTATGATTACCGTTCCTCTTATAGTTCGAAAACTCCATACGTTATGATTAAAATTTGTCCATTGAGGTATGAATCCTAGTAATCGACGTATTACTCTTTGCTTGTGTTGATAAAAAGGGTGTATTCCTTACTGAAGTTGCTTCACCCTATGTTTCTTAAAGAATTATCAATAGGTCGCAGTTTGCTTGTGACTATGTATTGAGTACATTATGTCTGAATTGAAGTGGTGTAATTGCCTATTTCAAAATGTTATTTTCCCTTTTTATGTTTTTTTTCATTTTATTCAATCGAATTTGAATCAAGAGAGCTAGCTCGAGTTGGATCAAACTTATTTTTATTTGGTGATCACGTGGCTTATTTGTGAACCAAACTGAACCGGATTAACCCAAAACGGATTGAACTGACCGAATGTACTCCACTCCCTAAAATCTACCTCAGTTGCTAGTGGTGGGTTTGTGTCAAATATAGTGGCACCAGTAACCTTCAAATGCTGGATTCGCCTCTGGTAGTAGGCCCTAGATAACTAAATAGTATGATATTAATAAATTGAGGAAAATATTTTCATTTGACGAAAGTGATCATCATTTTGGAACAGACAGATAAGCGAGTGTGACAGTCTCTTTGACACAGGAAGTTTTCCCTGTGGACATGTATTACTCTGCTTGTTAAGTAGTTCGGAGAATTGAAAAAAAAGGGAGAGAAAAAAGAAGGAAAAATGAGAGACCAAAAGATTGCGCTAGTTGTTAACTCATAATCTTTTTGGGTTCTTCCCCTTGAGACGGTTCCTCGTCAGTTTGGGAACAAAAAATGAGAGCATAGAGGGAAATACGATTGTTTGAAAATTTTCAAAAGAAGTTATTTGGTAAAACAGCAATATGAACATTGAGGAGGAATTGTCTCTGACAAATTCATTTCTAAACCTTCTGTAGTTGATACACAGAATTTCCGTCTTCAGCTTGAGGATCAAACAATTACATAATAAGCAGAAGATTAGTCTTAATAATGTTGCCTGCATGTTCAACCTTTGTTAAATTTATTTGTTGTGCTACAGTTTTAAGATACTTTTGTTGATTGATACTTTTACTAGGTGTTTGGTTATTTTCTGTGGAAGTGTTAGAAAATTGAAGCATGAAAGTATTTTATTTTCAGGCTTTTCTTTCGTGGTAGTATTCTGAGGTTGAAATAGCAAAACTAGTAATGAGAGTGTTAGGTTTCATTAATTTGTTTGTGCGCACAATTTGTTGTTATTGCATTATGTCTTTGAAAGTCTAAAAGCTATATGATTCCTTAACGCCAATCAATTTTTATGTCACTTGTTTAAATTCATATTATGTTCTGGATTCATTTGGTATCGCAGACCCTACTTACATGATTCGAGCAATTCCAAGCAATGCATCAGATAACATCTACTGCACACTTCTTGCACAAAGTGCTGTCCATGGTGCGATGGCTGGATTCACAGGCTTCACGGTTGGACCTGTAAACAGCAGACAAGCTTATATTCCAATTAATGTAAGCCTATTTGTGCATGATTTTCTGAATTGAAGTTAATTGATCGGAATTGAATGGATAAAGAGGATTCATTTATTGACGGACACCAACTAATTTATGACTGAGACATATTTGATTGGTACAAGTTAATTGATGTACATTGTCCTACTGAAAAGCTATGCTGTTAGGCAACATATATCACAAGTAATCTGCTTCAGCTGGTCGAGGAAATTTGTTATCCTAGCTGTTTTCCTTTCACGGATTCTTCTCATTGAATAATCTATACTTCTAAAATGTATCATATTACTTGTCAATCAAAACCAGTGAAGCTTTTTCACCAACTTAATGAGATGTACAGTATGTAACCCCCTTTATGGTAGGTGGATGATTATCATCCTTTGTAAAGGAGTTAGATATTTAGCTGTAGTTGCATGTGGAATTAATGAGGCATTCTGAAGCTTGTGTGCAGATCATTTACAGTTGAGTTTGCTTGTGGACATTTAAGAGTTATTCCCATATAAATATTTTGACTAAATTTCATGCTTTTGAGAGGTTTGCCAGTGTAATGTTTTATTCTGGTGAACTGTGTCTCCATTAAGATCTAATGTCAATGCCCTGATGTTTGATTGCAGCGTGTCACTGAGACTACAAACACCGTGAACATAGCAGGCAGGATGTGGGCACGACTACTTGCCTCTACTAATCAACCAAGTTTCATTCATCATTGTCAGACTGTGAGAGAAAGAGTTGATAAAAAGACTATTGATGCAATTAACAATATGCAGATTAATTCTATATAGATTTTATCATCCTGTAAAATCTCTCCATAAACATTTTTATCAACTAGATATTGATTTCGAGCCTAATTTGTTGGGAACTGTAGTTGCCCAGTTCTGAAGAGGAAAGTGATTGAATATTTTTATACATATCAAAATATCTAGTGGACAGATATCTCCACACATCCTATACGTTTGTCTTTTTTCGTTTTTTTTTTCTTTTTCTTTTCTAGGTAGGAAAAGATTATTCAATGTAGAGGAGCACTTGGGAAGATTATAGTCTGCTTTTTTATTTCACTTGCAACTTCAATACTTACTGTGCTGGAACCGATGAGGTACATCTCATATGAGGTGCTTTTCAGTCCTCATTTCTTTAGAACTTTTTTTATTTTTTTTATTTTTTTACATATCTGAATTCATTCTCTGAAATCTCGATATAACAGAAATTGAGGCCTTGTAGTAGTGGTTCTTGTACGGGTCCGGAACCAAAATGCCTAAAAAAAAAAATATTTTGAACCAAAATACCCCAACAAAAAAAAGTTACCAAAGTACCCATAGCGCAGTATTTTACTGCGCTATAGCACTAACGGAGGCTCCATACTGCGCTATAGCACTAACGGAGACGGAGCCTTTAAGTGCTATAGCGCAGTATTTTACTGCGTTATAGATTTTTTTTTTTTTTTTTTTGTGATACTTCTATAACGCAGTAAAATACTGCGTTATAGAAGTACCCAATTTGTTTTTCTATAACGCAGTAAAATATTGCGTTATATAAACAGTACAAAAAAAAAAAATTGGCCAATTTTATTTTTTGCAACACCTGTTATTTTTCATATTTTGACCAATAATTAGTCGTGTGTCAAGATTCCGAAACGTCAATATTTTATATAGAACTTGATATTTTTTTCTGCGTACAATAATGTAGGCTCAATACATCAAGGATACGTAAACGTTCGGATCGTCATTTTAGGGGTTGAAAAGGTGCCCGAAGTAAGTTTTGTTTGAAAAAATTTAGTGTGTTTTTCATATTTTGACCAATGATTAGTCGTGTGTCAAGACTTCGAAATGTCAATATTTTATATAGAACCTGATATTTTGTTTCTGCGTACAATAATGTAGGCCCAATATATCAAGGATACGTAACGTTCGGATCGTCATTTTATGGGTTGAAAAGGTGCCTGAAGTAAGTTTTGTTTGAAAAAACTTAGTGTTTTTTCCATACTTTGATCAATGATTAGTCGTGTGTCAAGACTCCAAAACGTCAATATTTTATATAGAACCTGATATTTTTTCTGCGTACAATAATGTAGGCTCAATACATCAAGGATACGTAGACGTTCAGATAGTCATTTTAGGGGTTGAAAAGGTACCCGAAGTAAGTTTTATTTGGAAACTTTAGGGTGTTTTATTTTTTAAGATTTTGATTTAAGCGTGTTATTTTTTAATCAAGACATAACTTTATTTTGAATATAAATATAATTCTAAAAAATATAGGGACAAAAACTAGTTGTAAAGTCGTCAAACTTTAGATGATCATAACTTTGCGCTCGGACGTCCGTTTTACGCGTTTTTTTTTTGAACTTGCGTATTTTTTTGAGATCTATGCGGACAAACTACCGCAAGGCGGTTTGGCCGAGCTGATTTAAAAAAAAACGCCTTTTATCCCATTCAATTTCGATTTCCCCTCAAATTGGCGTGGAATTTTCAGTTTTATTTACTTATAAGATGATGATACACAATAAATTTCAACGTACAAATCCCGGAGTAATGTAGCTGTGAATGTCAATTTCACTTCTACGGTTTCAATTTTTGAAAATAAAGCGGACTAATTTTCTCGACATATAAAGTTGACTAAAATAACCTTACAGTCACACTAAGTTTTATCAAACAAAACTTACTTCAGACACCTTTTCAACCCCTAAAATGACGATCCGAACGTCTACGTATCCTTGATGTATTGGGCCTACATTATTGTACGCAGAAAAAAATATCAGGTTCTATATAAAATATTGACGTTTCGGAATCTTGACACACGACTAATGATTGGTCAAAGTATGGAAAAAACATTAAGTTTTTTCAAACAAAACTTACTTCGGGCACCTTTTCAACCCATAAAATGACGATCCGAACGTCTACGTATCCTTGATGTATTGGGTCTACATTATTGTACGCAGAAAAAAATATCAAGTTCTATATAAAATATTGACGTTTCGGAGTCTTGACACACGACTAATTATTGGTCAAAGTATGAAAAATAACACTAAGTATTGCAAAAAATAAAGTTGGCCAATTTTTTTTTTTTTTTTTTGTACTGTTTATATAACGCAGTATTTTACTGCGTTATAGAAGTACCAAATTATTTTTTTTCTATAACGCAGTAAAATACTGCGCTATAACACTTAACGGCTCCGTCTCCATTAGTGCTATAGCGCAGTAAAATACTGCGCTATGGGTACTTTGGTAACTTTTTTTTGTTGTTGGGGTATTTTGGTTCAAAATATTTTTTTTGGGGGCATTTTGGTTCCGGACTCTTCTTGTACCTTGATGATTCATCATGTGCCATTGTTAGAGTGGTGACGAGTGGTATGCCCATTTAGATTGGAGTGTAATGTTTATGATTTAGAGAAGAATGAAGCTTGACGTAGTGCTATTTGGACTGTGTCACCTATTTTTAGTGTGTTTTATGCTTTCTGCTTGCATTTTCAAGTGTTTTTTCTGTGTAGTTTTAGTTTCCATTTTATTGAATTCACATCTGTGAACTGGGAATGAAGCAAACTTGACATATATATCAGCTATAACAACTATTAGCGCCCGTTTAGTGATGATTAAGCATTTGAATGGAAGCTCAAAAAAAAAAAAAAAAAAAAAAACGGAAGAAGAAGAAAAGGCAGCTAATAGCCAACAGACGAAAAATATACCAGGTTCTGAATATTCTTACCCTGATTTCACTAAATAACCCTTCAATACACGGTAAAATTTCAAGGTTCTTTTGTAGCTAGAAAAAATGACAGGTAAAATTTTTTGTTCGGATTGTCTCTACTTTTTGTCTATTTGTGGTTGGAATTTGTTGGAAAAACTCGGTTCAAGACTATATACAAAACTCGAATAATTGAAGGTGATTTGGACTTGTTTGGAATCAAATTCCAGAACAGAAATCCACCTGAAAAATGTTGGGACAATGGCAATTTCAATAGCGCATCCAGCCCCATAAAAAAAAAGATACTTGGTTACATGATGCCCATTATTTTTACCCTCTGTTTGGATGGTTGTTTCCCGTGGTTCATTAATGTACAGTATGGTATGGTACAGTATGGTGTTGTATTGTATTGTACTGTATTAATGAACACAATGTTTGGATAGACTGTATCGTTTGTTATGGTTTAATAACATTTGTATTGTTTGGTTTGACTGTATGGTATGGTATAATAATTTGTCAGTTTAATAAAATACCCTTAACTCTTAATTAGAAATTAGTTTATATATTAAAAAAAAATCAGATAAAGAATAAAATAGGAACTTTAAAAAATAAGTAGATAATGGGTGGGGGTGGTGGAGGGGTAGGTGGTGTGAGGTGGGTGATTGTGGGATGAGGGTGGGGTAGTGGGTAGTAGGGTGGGGGTGAGTGGTTGTGGGAGTGGGGGTGGGGTTGGGCGGTGGTGAGGGGAAGTGGGTGGAGGGGTGGGTGGTTATGGGGTGATAGGGTGGGGGTGAGTGGTTGTGGAGTGGGGTTGGGCGGTGGTCAGGGGTAGTGGGTGGTGGTGGGGGTGGGTAGCAAAAGAGTGGGGTAGGGCGGGGGTAGGTGTCACGACCCAACCCCGTAGGCCGTGACTAGTGCCCGAGATGGACACCCGTACATACCTACTAACCAAATTTCATTTGCGTTCCCTCTTAGGGTCTTCGTGCATACAAAACCATATACATATCATTTAAGTCGTTACTTGCATTATAACACATAAATTAATCAGGTTATCGTAGTGTATAGAAAAGCCGGACACAAACCATATAAACGACACAGGTCAAGTGCGACCCACGACCCACATACATGTCTACAGGCCTCTAACAAAGACAACAGAATCAGATGACGGGACAGGGCCCCGCCGTACCCCTGAATAGTCATATACACATAAATATGTACAACGAAAAGATCTGTACCAAAAGTGAACAAGAATCGTAGACAACTCGGAAATATCTCAAATAGAGCTTCAAAAGTCATAGATACGTATTAAAACCATATGCTTGTAACTGAATAAATAAATTCCAAGACTCGATGGACAAATATATCTTCCGACATCTGGGGGCTCAGAAACAAGTTTTGTGTCGATCGGAATTAGCATAAGAAAGTTATGAGCGTTTGAAGTACAGAACCTTCTAAAAGCGTTTTATAAGCCATTTTTGAAAAAAATCAAGTAACCATCATATTATGGAACTTTCAGCTATCGCTATGGAGCAAGTCAAATGGAGCCTTTAGAATCACATGTTCGTATCAAAATATATATCCAAGACTTTAGCCATATTCAATATTTCTCGAATGACATTCGGAAACATATCAACTAGAATTCCCGCACATTATGAACAAGTACCAAACCATATGGAATAGATTATGGAAGTCAAAGACATCGGCCATCCTAGTGGCTCTAAGAATAGAATTTCCTTTAGAAACATACATATACGCTATTTGTTCATTTCATAAAGGTCATGTCAAAAGAAAGAAAGGTAGGCTTTACATACCTCGATCGTTCGCTAATCAAATCCCGACTCAAGTCTCGGGCTCTCCAATATCTACAATAACGTTATCAATTACCAAACATTAGCTACAAGTACTTAGAAATTTAATTCTAACTAGTACTTGTCTACAGAAATTTCGGCAGCGTCTCCCCTGTAAATTCAACATCCCCGAGAATTTAACTCGGCCAAATTCATCAACAACCACACCAACAATACCAACAACCATAATAATAGTCATCAAGAATCAATTTAAACGCATTCTAACATTAATAACTTTCTTCTCTACATAGCGTACCATATTCGATTCAACTACGTCTTTTCAAGCCAATATCGTCACTTACATATTCATTTACTAGCTCAAGATTATTCAAATATAATTCAAGGACATTTCAAACAATCTACACAATATTCCGACAATCCCATCAAAAATCATACCTCACTCGAGACCTCCAATCTTCGACACGAACATTCACAACACATTTTTATCTTCCAATTTCATCAACAACAACAACAATTTGCACCTTACAACTCCATTCCCATAATTACATAAAACTATAATAAAATCACATAATTTCCTACAACAACTTACAACTAATTTTCATGCCAATCTTGAACCATTATTCTTCCATTTACATCACAAGGGCACAACAACATAATTTAACATACCAAATAAATTTAATTCCTCTCCCTTCACTACATCCACACACACGGCCACACACTCACAACACACAAATTTCATACTTTACATTCATTTCCATATACTACAATATATATATATATATATATATCTTCCATAAAAAAAAGATAGAATCTTTACCTTTTTCAAAATTTTCCACTTGCCACAAAAGATATTTTCTTTCTTCAAAATTTATATCACGTTGAAGAGGGTCTTGAGCTTAGTAGGAATACAAGAAAATTACAATTTTCGAATCAAGGATGGAAGCCCTCAATTTTTTTTCTTTTCCTTTTTTTTTTCCTTGGCCGTGAGGCCTTCTTGCTCTTCACTCTCAATTTTTTTTTTCTTGAAGCTTCTAAATGATAACTAAGTAAAGGGCCTCTTTCTATTTATTTACTTGGATACATTTTTTTCCACATGGGCTTGGGCCATTTGCAAGTTGGCCGGCCACCCACACACACATTGGGCCTTCTTTTTTTTTTTTTTTTTTGCTTTTTCTAGCCCAATTGGTTATGGGTCTTATTTTGTAATTCCCGAAACTAATTTTCAAAATTTCCAATTTTGCCCTTGGCCTTCCTCCATATTTCCACATCAACATTTTTCATGAACAACACATATATATTAAATAAAATCAAAATATGGCCTTATCTCTTACGAGTCACAATTATTTTGAATTTTTCCGAATATGCAAAATACGGGATATAACAGTAGGGGTGGGTGGTAGGGTGGGCGTGGGAGGTGGGGTGAATGGTGGAGGGTTGGGCAGGGGTGAGTGGTAGGGTGGGGTGGGGTGGGGTGGATGGTGGAGGGTGGGGTATAATGGAGAAATGACATACATAATCACTGAAAAACCACCAAATTTGTGGTTACAAAAATTGAGACTTTTCATGGTTATTTAACCATGGGATGAACCACGGGTTTACAACACCATACCACATAATTTTAAGAACAATGAAAACAAATATGGTTTCATAGAACCACGGGAAACCACCATCCAAACAGGGGGTTAGAGAATTTTACACTATATAATAAGAAAGGACCCCTAATTAATGATTTTTAAAATTCTATCCTAATTACTCATTATAACAACACTTTTGAAATTGGGGATCCATTAAATATAGGCTAACATTTTAATCTCTCTACACCTAATTCTATTCCAGCAGTCGACGCATCCCCATCTTGTAGTCTAGCCGTTTGTAACTCTGACGAGCATCAATAACTTGGAAAACAATTACAATTCGGTTTTATTCTTTGTATCCATTAGAGGGATCGTTAGGCTGCGAAAATTGGAGATTCATCCTCATGAGGATTCTCAAGGGCCAATAATTCAAGTCATTGTTACTACAAACGATCCGCTTCCGTAAAGAAAAAAAGGCCTTAAATCTCGTAAATTAGTGCTCAATCATAATATAATATGTTTGTATTTCATCTAAAAATATCTTCAGATCAGCTGACTGCAGGTGGGTCTCACTGGGCCTTGCTGAAAGTCATTGGACTTTTTTGTATTTCGCGGCTGCTTTCCTTAGATATCCAAGAAATGCATGCTAATGATGTGAGCGAATTTTGTTTTGACAGAAATGGATGGGTGAGTTGGTAACTGGTGATGCACATAACAAATGTAGGCCCATGTAAGGGATTTTGAGACAAATTCGCAACTTGTTAGTAGTGTAATGATTTACTACTAACAGTTTCCTATCTAGTTTTCTCTGATTATTGTCTTGATAGCTTCATACATTTGTAAAGCTTCGTCTAGAGACAACAAAATATATTACACTATTGATCCATAAATGCAAATATCCCCATAAAAAACCCTCATTAGTTCAGTCGCGGTACAAAAGCAAAGCTTTACTCTTCAATTTAAGTTAGCTATTTAAGTGAAAATTTGAGGCCGATGTGTATTTCATGGAATAGCCCACTTCCCAATCTAGCTTCTCTAATCATTCATGAATCAAGCACCTCAATTGTAAACACCTCAATGTCAATTACTTGGATATTTTGTCTCACCAATTCTTGGACCATTTCGTCTACTATATGAATTACTTTTTCTGGAGGAAAAGGAATAAGAGGGTGTTTAGAAGGTTATAAGTTGGTCAAATTAGTTTATAAATATTTTGTGACTTATTTATATGTCTTAAACACAAAAAAGTGTTTATAAGTCAAAATCAATCAAAAGTCATAAGTTGGTCACCCTTTAAGGTCTTACAACTTATAAATACTTTTCTTTTGACTAAATTCTAAACAAACTGTTGGAAACTTCGAGACGGAAATTTGGCCCAAAATACATTGGGAAATCCATCGCAGAAAGGGTTTGGCGTCGTATACGTGTGTTCAGCGGACTGCTCCGCGACCCTTTAGTAAAACGGTCATAACTTTTTGTACAAACATCCGTTTGACCTGCACCTTATATCGATGAAAATGTATTTCAAAGGGATACAACTTTCATTGAGGGAGTTTTCCCAAATTACCAATTAGTAAGGGGGTTATTCTAGCTTGCAGTGAGGTCCAGTGAAAATTCACTTGAAATCATGCTCCGTAAAGTAGCTTCCGAATTTACTTTGTCCTAAGACTCTTCTTATGCCTTGATTAGATTTAAAAAACCTTCTTACACTCCTCATGTTGTGTTCATTATACTCCCATATTACGCATCGAACCTTAGCTAGAATGTACGGGATGTTATATTAAATACCCCTTGGGATCATTCGTCCTCAAATGATGACTCATGATTCTCATAGTCAAACTTAACTCGCTTGACATGAACCTTGCATGAATACCTTTCTCATCTATCATGGTGAAAGCGTACATGAATTCTATATGTGGGACTTGGAAAGAAATCGCAGGCACGATTAACATGGAAATTGGGACTTGAGCATGAACTTGACATGATTACATGAACGTGAGGAGCATGACATGGAACATAAATGCTGGATTCACAAAAATACGTAGAAATATGGGTATTATGACATGAAACATATGTATGTGGAAACATAACTGTTAGGGCATGAAACATGAGTGCAGAGATAGTTTAGTTTACCTTGCAGGTTCACTACTAGGTCATCAAACAAGTACAAATATTTTGACTTCATGTCCTTTTCGGCTCCCCATGTAGCCTTTTCGAATTTTGACTTCTCCATAGTACTTTTACTGAAGCAACTTCCTTAGTCCCTAATTTGCGAACTTGGTGATCAAGAATATCCATAGGAATCTCTTCATAAGTTAGGCCATCCTTAACCGTGATAGTTCCAGTAGGAACAACCAATGATAGGTGTCCCACACACTTCCTCAACATGGATACGTGACATGCTGGGTGCACGAAAACCAAATCTTATGGCAATTCAAGCTTATAAGCTTCTTGAGCAACCCTTCACTGGATCCTGTATGGTCCAACATATCTATGACTAGGTTCCCCTTTCTTCCCAAACCTTATAAAGCCTTTCATAGGTGAAAATTTCAGAAACACCAAATCTTCTCTGAAAGTCTAATTCTCAACACCGCATGTATGCGAATAGGACTTTTGACGATGCTGAGCCATCTTCAAATGCTCTGGGATCATTTTAACCTTCCGCTACTCTTCTCGATGTCTTTGGAATCTAATCGTTATTGAAATTCAAACATAAAAGTTCTTTTAACATGACTTATTTTTCTTTCTCTGACCTCACCTTCTTCATCAGAACCCTTAGAGAATTGATTAAAGATATTTGTATATCACCACGATAGTCACATTAGATACGATTAGGATGTAGGCTTTGAATGTAGGTGCAATTCGGTGCGAATGGGACAAAGTTGAGTCATATAACAGAAATATGATCCTAACATATAGCATAAAGCTCTAACGCAGGCATGACATGAATACATCGAATCTGAGTAGAATACATCGAAATCGGAACATACCTTATAGAATACAATGAAATCGGAACATACCTTACTTCGAACCTTACCCTGTTCGCTCTGAAACATAGATTAAATATCTTAGCTCATCTTGCCTATTACCGTGGGCGGATCATAAAGGATTGAGAGAAAAGGAATCGTAGGCACGAATCATATGAGATACTTCGTTTTAGAGCATAGACATGACATGCATACATTGAACATAAATGATGTGACATGAAATATGCATAGATGGAAGCTTGATTAACATAGCATAAAACATGAATATGTGAATAGCATGACAAGGGGAATGGAGACACGAGAAACATGACATTTACATGAGTACATCGAAGGTGCATACCGTGGCATTTGGACATGAGTTCATGAGCATTGAAGTAAGAATAAGGTGTAAGTGTGACTTGCATAGAGTACAATTGTAGGCTTCACTCTTGGGTCAGGGACATAGAGCATGGATAAAGCATTACCTTAAGAACTTAGACATACTGAAAGAATGGGACATGGTTCAACATAGCTTACTCTTATCATTGTACGTCGACACCATCATCATAAAATAAGACTCATAAAAGAAAGGATCATAGGCATGAATACTTCGTTCATCAAGCACCTAAGACATGAGTAGAAAGTCACTTTAAACATAAACAAGGCATAGGTACTTAGGAAAGAAAAGGGCATCCTTTGTGCCAAGTTACGATATGGTTTCAAAATTCCCTTGGAGGAAACTCAACATTTTCCCAACATCTCCTTTACTCATAACCCACCCTCATAATTGGTTATTGTCATCATGATCGTAAAACATTAGCGAGAGGAACATAAGCACGAATTACATAGAATCGTGGGTAGGACATCCATCTTGACTTACTTTCACCATTACCTATCAACATCAATGTTATGATACCGCTATAAGTGGAATGCATAAAGAAAAGAGATGGTGGGTACGAGTACGCGGGAATGTGGATTTCATAATCACTGGGGATAAAAATAATTTATATACCTTTGGCATTCTTTTATTGTTCAGGGAATAGGTGTGGATCCTATAGGACTTCTAGCTCTTTTTTCTTACATTCGCATGACCTTCTCCTCGATCATCATCGCATTCAGAAAGTACTAAGAAGATATAACATGTACATGGGTATAATCAAGATAGATATGTGAGACATGAATACGGTTTTAACTGGCACAACCTGATGCGCGAAGCATGATATAACATTATTTTGCATAGCTTACTATCTTTATGGAGTCTTAATTACTGAATCATAAATATGGAGTGTAAAGCTCTAACATCGGCATGACATAAATACGTAAGATCTGAGTAGAGTACATGTGAGCATAAGTGTTATATCCCGTATTTTTGAACCTCGGAGCATCTGCTGGGGTGGGGCCCACATACCGAGATTTTTTTTGGAACATCTGAAAAGTCATATGAATCACATATGTAAAGTTAAACACAACTCATGAAGTACCTTTGGACCAAATCAAAGTGGAAACCCTCCAAACGAATATTTTTAAGAAAACGTTTTCGGGTGACCTGACTTTGGGGGGCAAAAAACTGTATTGTAAGTTTGGAATTTCGAAAATACCTTGAAATAGAAGTTGTAGATAATTGAATTAGCTTTCCATCCATAGGTCGTGGGTTCCCAGGTGACGTCGGTACAAGGAGATATGAACGTTTTAAGGTCGAAAGGTCAGTGGGCTAGGCCCAACTCGGGACCAACCGAGTTGGCCCAAAAAAATGAAAAAAAAAATTCAGGCCCAAGTGAGGAGCCATTCGGCCATGGTCCATAAAAAGGATCCAAGCCCATGGAATTAAGTCATGTGGTCAATGAATAAAAGACCACTTAATCATCCAAATTCCATAGAACTTTCAAGAGAAAGAATAGGAGGAAAAACAAGAGAAAAACAAGAACAAAAAGAGGGCATTTCGGGTTTGGCCATAGAAAAATCACCCCTCAAAATCTTGCCTCTAAAATTATTTTCTTGTTGAATTCCTACTAAATTAAGTGTCCTCTACAACTTGGTGTAATTGTTTTGGAAGAAGGAGCACTTATTTCTTCAAGTTGACAACTTGTTCAAGTGAAGAAGTTTGTAGAAAAAGGTAAGAATCAATTCCTTTTTCTTATGTTATGAAGGTTTGTTTATGTTGTGGTATGTGGAAATGAGTAGAAATTATGGAAATAAGGAAGTTTGCAAAGTGGGTATGTGTATATATATGTAGCCATGGGTGTATATATGTTGTATACATATATGAGTTGAATTTTATGTTGCATTCTAGTTGTGGTTATGATGGAAATTATATTGGGAATGAAAGTTGAATGAATTTTGGTTGAAGTTGGAATGTAGATGATTATGTCACTTTAGAATAATTTTGTGATATTATGGAAATGAAGTTGTTAAGATGTGAATTATGATTATGGTTGATGAATTTGGAAGTTGGAAACTTGTTATGAAGTTGTATGCCAAAGATTTGATGTTTTGCATAAGTTATGATTTTGGCGGAAGATTGTATATCATGTATATCGAGTGTATATCTTAAGGAAAACGATATGAAATGTTTCTAGAACTATATGGTGATGATCATGATGGTTGTTGAATATGAAATTATTGATCTTAGTTGAAAGTTGGGTTGAATTGAAGATTATGTCAACTTGTGAGAAAAATGACTAGTTGAAGGATATTTGTGTTTTAATGTTCATTGTTGATATTGTTGTTGTCGTTTGGGTTGTTGTTGATGATTTATAGCCGAGTTGAATTCTCGGGGTGTCATATGTATAGGGGAAGTGCTGCCGAAATTTCGGTAGCCAAATATGCTTAAAGTTGAAATAATGGCATTAATAATTCACAATTGGTAAACTTGACCAATTGCAGTTTTTCGACGAAACGGGAAGTGAGTTTGGAAAGGCTTAAGGAGCGCGAAAGGTATGTAAAGCAACCCCAATTCTTCCCTTGGCATGCCCCTAGTGTGTTAGGGTCGGATCCGGGCCTCGAAGGACCTCTTGGCCCTCGGAATCCGCAAGACAAAATTTCAGTTTTTCCTTCAGTAGAATGAACCATTTTGATACGCTTTTTCTGAAATTATGCAATTTTGCTCTAAATTATTCAGAAAGTCATAGAATGTTTGTATAACCTTTTTAGGTGATACTATATGCTTAGAGGGCACAATTTGAGCCCGCCGCCTTGTTTGTCCCAAGGCGGGCCCGCTATTTACGGTTTTGCCCCTAATGTGTTAAAGCTTCCTTTTTAAGCGATTTTTGAAAGAAATGTTTTAATTACCCTACTAATCGCTTAACGAATATTATTTTAAATATTTTGTTAAATATTATAAATTATTTTGACACTCGGAATGACTTCGGGAAAGTTATACTTCTGTAATTTATTATGATATCCGAAATACATTTATTATGATTCCGTCCGACTCCATTGGATTGGTTTGTCTTTGATACGCTTCATCGAGTCTTTGAAAACATTTATGATATTTTTAAATTGCATTAGTCTCTCACTACTCCATTCGTGGATGTCCCAATGTTTCCCACACTGAGCCCGGGCCAGGATATGTTGTCAAGCGAAATTCTCTGCATTGTTCGTCGCGTCCCGATGTGAGGGGGCAGGTATACGCGTACATGGGTCTGTGGAGTATGATGTGCCATGTCCGCCTATTCTGATCTGATCTGTATGGCCATTTTGATATGACATTATATGATACGGGGCCACGCCCCTTTTTCTGATTCCTCTGTATAGTGGCACCAGCGTCGGGAGGGTGGCCACATTCTGTCTGCCGAGTCCTGTGTCAGGGACCGGATATGATATGATATGACATATGTTTCTGTACGCATTCTGTCTGTTTTGGAAATATGCATTTGACACTCTGGATTCTGTACTCATTTTCTGTAACCATTATGATTTGACTTCTGTGATTCCGCTTTACATATTCAGTACATATTTCGTACTGACCCCCTTTCTTCGGGGGCTGCGTTTTCATGCCGCGCAGGTACTGACGACAAGTTCGCTGATCCACACGTTTAGGATCCTATTTCTGCTATTTAGGGCGCTCTCTTCTACAGAGCCCATCTTTTGGTACAGTCTGTCACTGCTATCTGGATATGTACTTTGTTCAGGGTATGACGGGGCCCTGTCCCGTCTTATGATTATGATATGTTCTGTAGAGGTCTGTGGATACATCTGTGTGGGTTCTGTACATATGTTTGGGATATTCTGTTCTGTGATGGCCTTATCGGCCTATGTGTGCCAAGTCTGCTTTTCTGCTAAATTCTGTAGCGACCACTAATATTATTATTATATTATTATTCTGTTAATATGCTAATTTGGGGTATCGGGTACGTATAGGTGCCCAGCTCGGGCACTGGTCGCGGCCCACGGAGTTGGGTCGTGACAATAACTACCACATGGTACTTGAACTACTTTGAATTTGGAAATGTTACATCACTTCAATTTTTTCTTGTTTGACACTTATCGATATATAGAACACATGATATACCTTGGTACCTTATCATACAATCTCCCCCTTAGTTCAAAATATAATATTTTAAGCATATGGATCCCTTAAGTTTAGCAATAAGTCGTTATCCAATTGTTCTTCTGATTTTGCCTCTTAGACTATCACCATAAGTCTTTTCTATTTTCTCACCTACCTTCTCTATCACCCATCAAAATAATCCTCTTAAGACAACTTACTAACACCACACCCTCCCTCTAATGTTGCATAAAGCACTTAAGCAGGTTAGGACTGCGTCAAAAGACTCAGCATCATCTAATCATATCTTCTGGTCGAATACTACCCTCTTTAGCCACATACATAGTCACACTGAAGTATGTCTACATCTTTGAAGGGAAAATTAAACTACTCCATTCTGAAATTTCAATCACAAGATAGCCACATAAGACAAAGTAGATCCAGGAACACACCAGCTCATACATATCAAGAAGGAAAAACTTTCGGTATACCTAAGACAAGTTGGTACCTCTGAATCCTAATGACCCACCATATCATGATAATGGATCTGACACTCACTTGATCCTGACACTTCGCCCCTACTTGTGCCTCAGCCACCAGTGCCTCGACTTACTGATGCGTGAGTTCTACGGGCTAGGAAGGGTGCTGTTGATGTGGTTGTAGCTGGTCCGGTGGGCAAAACTTCACCACCACTACTGTTGGCACTGCTATAACTGGCCGAAGAGTAATCTCTCTGCATGTGGCCTAGGAAACCACACTCATCACACACATCCATTCTCATACAACATTCCTGCATGCCTTTTGCTACATTTGCTGGGAGGAGGATCCGCTGAAACCCTAAATCCATGCTGTTATGAAACTAGGGGCATTCCCTTTTTAGATGTCAATCTTTTGCAAATAAAGTATTCACGGGTTTCCTTATGATAAGGAGCCGAGTGACGCTCCTTACGGCCTAACTTGGGGAACTTGGTCCTCTTGTGGCCCCTCTTACCACAATGGTAGCATATTTCGAGTCTTATGTAGCATTCGTCTAAGTGGCGCTTTGTCACGACCCAAATTCCAAAGCCGTGAAGGCACTTACCCCCACCAAGTAGGCGAACCATCCACAACCGATTAAACTAATTTTAACAAGTATATTATGTGGAAATAAATAAATAAAGTCATTTAAGAGTCATAGTCTAAGTCTCATAATTATAAATATGTGGAATATGTACAACCACCCAAAAACTGGTGTCACTAGTACAAGAACCACTGAGAAACTGATACAAGTCTGAGATAATAATTTATACACTATCTAAAACAAGGAGACAAAAATAAGTAAATGAAAAAGAAAAAGAAGAATCCGGTGCCACTGATAAGCTAGCAGCTCACTACGAATCCTCCAAGACAGGCTCCTCAACGATCGACGAAGCCTCAAGCCACATTAGTGCTAGGGAAAGACTCTGCACAACAAAAATGTGCAGCAAGTGTAGAGTGAGTATGGGAAATCAACGTGTACTCAACAGCATAATTGATCGACCCTAACGAAAACGGAGACGAGGGTTGGCCTACGATTACTACTTCCACACTTAACTGCTATTAGTCCACGATAATGATAATAATAATAGTATTAAGAACAATAACCTCTGGTTACAAGCCTAGATAAAGCATCTAAATCCTCAAGTTCATCAAGTATCAAAAGGGCATTTAAGGCAATCCAAACTACAAATCAATAAGTCATACAAACAAAGAAAAAATAATAAAATGTAATGATTTGAAAATGTGATGCAATACAAGGCCTTTTCCATCTACCTGTACACACACATTCAAATTTTATAAATCGTGACCCATGGGGGACTCGCGAGGTCCATATACTAGCTCGAAATTCTTAGATCTTCGAGATCATATCGGCTCTCAGCCATTTTAGTATTCTAACCATAATACTTTGCCCCGTAGGCTCCAGATCACAATACTCAACCCTTAGGCTCACAGTACCTATCATTTAGCCAATCTGGCTCAAAATACCATCATCACTCTATCCGAATCATTTCCCCTCGAACCTTTCACAAGTATCCTCAAATGCACATGAGATACTATAATAAGCATGAATATGAAATACAACATAATGAGCAATCAAGATAAGAAATAAAGACTCAATCTTTAGCTCTTATCCACTTTAAAATGAGTATTTCAGGAAGTGATAAGAATATATAATCACAAACAAGACAGGTAACAAGCACAGAAGCAATAAATAAGGGATCTAATATCCCACCGCAAACACAAATCAATATATGCTATCAGCTAATGCTCAAACCATGGCATTCAGATCGGACTATATAATTGAAATTACGCAAATACCCATATCATAGCACCGGTACCCGATACAAGTGCTCGTCACCTCATAAGTATCCAGACCCTCTTAATTTACCCTATTATTCCCTCTTATTAGTCCAATTTAAACCAACCATGATGCTTAAGTTAAGGTTCATAGTTTCAACATGCCTGATTTGAAGTTCGAAGCTCAAACGATCACCACACGTTCTTGCCTTTCTTCAAAGCCTCCATATGATCCCAAACTATTAAAATACAAAATCTATGTAAGTATACGAGTCCTTAGACACCCATATTACTATGATAATAATTTTTTTAATCAAATCAACTGGCTTAATTCTAGTTGTTATTCTATTGAATCAAAATTTGTACAGAAAAGAAATAAAATAGAAAAATAGGAAGCAGGAAAATACAAGGCCTAAAGTGCCTAATCAAGGTGTTGATACAATCTACTGATCTGAAAAAGCCTTCAACTGCAACAGATTTCCATGTCTTGTTTTGATTCCACTTTAAGTCACCTCAAAGCTCTCACCAAGTGATATGCGATCAAATACCAACAGAAGCCAACTTGAAACTATGCATCTTCAGGACTGCTTCATTTGTAAACTACTTTGCTAATCCAAATGATCATTTCTTAACTATGATGTTGCTCATCAGATTTTGACCTCTACTGTTACACCTCGGAAAATTTCATGTCGTTGCACAGTAAATAGACTAACACAGGGTGAGGCGTATGCAATGTCCCTACAAGTAAGAAAGGTTACTTAACGATTAAGATTCCAAAGACATTTGAGGCAAGAGAAGAAAGTTCGATGAAGAATGTAAGGTATAAGTCGTGTTTTGGAAGGGTTTTGCAAAGTACCGAGCTAATGTTGACTTAATGATGTCTTGAGGAAGAGTTATGACGCTCCTTAGATTGTTAATGAAGTGATAAAAAAGTGCTAAGAAGGTTCCATAAGGATTGGAGATCAAACGAAACGACGAGAATAAGTTCAGAGAAAAGGTGGATTATACGACCATTTATACGGTCCGTATAATGGTCTGTATAACCGTTACAGTGAAGGTCCATCACTGATGGAGTTATACGGTCACTTATACGGACCGTATAATAGTATACGGACACTATAAGTGTCCGTATAACTCTCGGCGGGCAGTTTTTATCTTTTAGAAAAAGATGACTCCAGGTCTTATTTCTCATTTTCTCATTTCCTCCACTTCTCTCACAACCTATAGAATATTCCACACACTTCTTTTACATGAATCCAAGGTAAATCAAAGATCAAACACCAAAAACTAGTAGAATCAAATGCAAGAATGCTAACTAGGGTTGATGGAAGCTAGAAATTTCTTTGGAAGTGAAGCTAGGGTTTTCTCCAAGTGAAGCATTTCCATCTAAAACCCATTCCTACACAATCAAAGGTGAGTTTTATGTTCATTTCATGCTATTAAGAGTATTAATGGTTGAAAGACTTGGGTTATGGAAGAGAGTAGAAAATGGGTTACAAATATGAAAATAGTGGTATTCTTGAATAGTAGTTTGACATGAATCATGATTCTTGACATGTTATGAGTATAATATTGTTATAAATGGTATTAAGAGTATTGGAGAAGCATTATATGAGGATGAATGTGGTGTTATATTATGGCTATGGTTATGAATGACTTTGAGAGGGAATTTTGAGAATCGGATAATGTCGAACTTGACAAAGTTATTGATTATGATATTATGAATGTTGTTATTGATGTTTGGGAGTTGTTATATTATATGGAGAAAGTTATAGAAACAAAGGAAGTGCTGCCTAATTTTCATTAGCTTTAGCTTAAGCTTTAGTATGTTTCCGAGTATCTAATCTTAGTACGAATTCTCTTGAATGTAGAATCGTGAACATTGGAGGGAAGCGTTAAATTGACAAAGTCAGAGAGACGTAAAGGTATGTAACTCTAGTCCCTTCTTATCTAAGGCATGATTCCTACAACATGACTTCTTTTATCTTTCCATGACTCTCTTGTATTCCGGAAACTATGAGTCTATGATTAGTAAGAACTTCTCATGAAATAAAGATAAGAGATACGTTGTGAATATGATAATGATGATGATGAGTCTAAGTCTAGTGATTCCAAAGCTCATGATATGATATTCGTATGAAGCTAATGATTCCTTGATGTTATTCATTGTTGCTTGACTCACCTTATAATGCTAGTTCCCTCAAGGTGAGACACGATGATCATGACTACTCCATAATGGAATCGGGGGTTCTCGACCTTACGTCACCCCGATAGAGTTATAGTTTGTATTTGAATTATAATGCATGCTTTATGATGAGTATATGATGAGTAGATTACACCGTGCCTATATGGCCGGGCAGACACCGCTAAGGCGGGCGGCATATACACCATGTCCAGATGGCATGGGCAGACACCACTAGTGGGCGGCATGAGATGGTTACCCCGGACGCGGGAGGCCTGGAGGTGGGCTAATGATGATCACACCGTACCTATATGGTCGGGCAGTTTATATATGCATACCCGATATGATATTGTTTATGATGTAAGTTAGCATGCATTGTTCTGTCTTAAGTGACATTCAGTTGCAGGTTGTTTCCTTACTTACTGTTCTCTTATCTCTTCGACATGTTATTATTGTATATGCCTTACATACTCAGTACATTATTCGTACTGACGTCTTTTCCTTTTTGGACGCTGTGTTCATTCCCATAGGTAGATAGGGAGGTGGCCCAGATTCCTAGGAGCTACTCAGCAGATTTACAGGAGCACTCCACTATTCCGGAGGTGCTATTTTTGATACATTATTTTGTGTATATATATTTGGGCACGACGGGGTCCTGTCCCGTCCTTATGTCTTAATACTCTAGCAAAGGCTTGTAGATACGTATGCGTGGGTAGTAGTTGTCTCATGAATACATCAGTGTATATTTCTTGTATATCATTTTTGCAGTCGTGAGGGCTTATATATATATATATATAATATATATGTATGTATGTATGTATGTGTTGCCTTCGAGATTGTGTATGTTCAAGTTGGGTATGATGATTAACATAATGAGTGGTGCTCGGTAGTCAGCTCCGAGTACCCGTCATGGCCCCCCTAGTCGGGTCGTGACTTCTACCACTTTATAAATTCATCCAATAGATTGAACATAAAGTTAATACCACACATTGGATAGAATTTGCAAAGTAGCAGATGTAATCACTGATAAACAATTTCATTTTGATGCATGACCTCTCAACTAAATCCGATAATTGGTCAAAGTTGTGCAGCAGTTTAAGGACTGCTTATACTGTTTTGTTGGTGTAAACTTAATCAGGTTCTCTAGCAATGAAAGTCTTGAATCTCAGGCTTGGCAAATGCATCTTGTCAATGTTTACAAGCCTCCTAGCTACTGCTGGAAGTTCTGCAAATGAATCAAATGAAGAATACTTGCGAAATCAAAAATAAAGTTAGATAGAAAATCTGCTAGCTGGTTGCCTTCCCTAAGAACATGGGCCATCCGTACCACTCCTTTCTTTCTCCATTCCATGATCTTATGGACATCCATACTGATACTCCATGGGACATCCCATTCCCTATCCACCACCTTCATTAAAATGAGTGAATCAGTCTTCAAAATCAATGGTAGGAGCTGAAGTTGTACACAATATGCAATGCCATCATGCATCGCCTTAGCCTTAGCAACTAAGCATATTGTATTTGCAATTCCCCTAGAACTAGTATGAATAAATTCCCCTCTACTGTTTCTCACACAAAAAGCTAATGAGCTAGGGCCAGGATTACCTTTAGAACCACCATCACTATTACATTTAAACCGCCCTTGTCGAGGATTCCACCATTGCACTGTTATACACTGTATGTGAGGCATATATCTTTCCAAGTATTATACCAGCTGAGGCTAGGATGTTGGCATGTTTTTCATCCAAGGATATCTTATTTTAGCCAGTCGAATAGGATTAAGATTAATCACATCTATGACTCTATTTCTAGACATCACACCACCATGTAAAGATATATTCATTCTCTTCCAAAGTTGCCAAAGTATGATAGCTGGAGTTGCTTGGTATAATGGCTTTAACTTTGAAGAACATGATGAATCCCACCATTTCTTTGCAACTTGATTGATTTGAACAAAAGGACTAGTTACACCAGCTACTTATGAGAAAATCCTCCAAATATCTTGTACATACTTTCCAGTAAAAAATAGATGATTCATTGTTTCTTGTTGAGGATGAGAACAACATCCACAGATGGAAACAATGGATATCCCCATCTTGGATAACACATCATCTACTGGTAAATTTTGCTTCCAAACTCTCCACAAGAAAAATGAAATTTTGAACGGTAAGCCTTTTATCCAGAGCTGTCTGGAAAACTAGTTTTGATCTTCTCTATGTCTTAAAATCTCCCAAGCACTACCCACAGAAAATTTACCACTGCTAGTTAACAGCCACCAGGCCTTGTCTTTTTCATTAAAAGGCTCTTCTATATGAAATTCATTCCTTATATGATCAACTATATCTTCAAGAACCGTTTGCTGGAAAGTGTGATAATTCCATTTCCCATTGATCATAACATTTTCCAAATCCTTTATACAGTCATCCATAGGAAAATTAGAAGGCATAACGGAAGAAAGGGGTCCTAACTTGGTCCAGTTATCAAACCAAAAGTTAGAGGTCCCAGTTCCAGGTTCCCACCAAATCTCCTTTTATATAGCATCTCTTGCCTCTAGCATTTTCTTCCACAATTGTGATCCACCCTTTCATTGCACCAAAGTTGGAATATGCTCCTTACAATATTTGTTCCACATAAATGTTGACCACAAAGTACAAATTGTCCTAAATCTCCACCAAAGTTTAGCAAATAAAGATTTAGAGACATTGAAAAGGGATCTAAATCCCAATCCACCCTCCTGTTTAGGGACATACAATTTCAACCAAGCAGAGTAATGTCTATTCCTACTTCTTTATTGCTCCAATAGAACCTTGCAAAGATTTTATGCAGTTCATTCTATGTATACTGCCATTGCAGATAACAGATACATTGGCATACTTTGTAGTACACTATTAATGAGAACTGCTTTTCCTCCAAATAAAAGTAACCCTCCTTTCCATTTTTGCAACTTATCCTTCACAATCTTGATCAGTTCATTGTAATAAACTTTCTTTCTTGTATGAAAAATTGGACACCTAAGGTACTTGAAAGGGAAAGTACCTCTAGTGAAGCCAGTTGTTTGTTCAACCCCCTGGCAAACATGAGTAGCTGATTTCTGATGCATATAAAAGGAAAATTTATCTCTATTAATCAACTGGCCTGACACTTTGTCATATTCCTTCAATACAGTCATGGTCATATCTAATGAAAAGTTATCTGCGGAAGCTAAAATTATAGTATTATCTGCATAATCCAGATGATTCAAATTGGCACTCCACTTTGGCATTCCAAAACTTCTATACTGCCCATGATCAAACAAAGGATTAAGTGCTCTAGACAACACTTCAACAGATAAGATAAAAAAAGAAGGTGATAAAGGAGCACCTTGTTTCACACCTTTGGTAGAATGAAAGAATCCATGAGATTGGCCATTTAACAACACTGAATGCCATGTATTAGCTAGTAATCTCCACATCTTATCCACAAAAGCTTCAGCAAATCCCATTTTTCTCAGTACCTTAGTTAAATATAGCCACGAAACTCTATCATATGGCTTTTCCATATCCAATTTAATCACCACGTTTCTAGGTTTTACCCTTTTCCTAATATCAGTAACAATCTCTTGAGTGAGCTACACATTTTCTATGATGCTTCTACCTTTAACAAATCCTGACCGATTGCTAGATTTAGCTTCAGGAAATATATTCTCTAATCTTCCATGTATTACTCTTGAAATAACCTTATTAATAACATTGCTCAAGCTAATGGGACTCAAATCAATAAAGTTTTGAACCACTGATTTTTTAGGCAGCAAAACCAAATTGGTATGAGTTACTGATTTTTGAAGTGTATGTCCTTCATATAAAGCTTTCACCACATTAAACACATCCAAGCCTACTATCTCCCAACATGCTTGAAAGAAGGTCCCTGATAATCTATCTGGACCACAAGCACTTTCTTTGTCATGTCCCAAATCGGACAACGCGCGGTCATCTACCTTTTTCCCACCTGGTACGCGAACCCGTGCCGTAATCAACATTTAAAAACAATAAAATAACCCAAGAACATAAATATCTAACAAGTCTGGAATAGATAAATAAATAAGTCCGAAAATATTACATCAATCCCAAAATCTAGTCTAAGCTGTACAAGAGCCACTACTTAATTAAAAATATGAATACATAGTCTGAAATGAAATACTGTCTCAGAAGTAGCGAATAAGACAAGTAAAATAGGAGTCATCATCCGGGTTGCGAATCTAGCCCTCACGCTATTGCTTGACAGCAATGCCTCGGAAGTCTGTCTCGAGGGGAAAAAGTCGATCCAGCCACGTACTCTGCACTCATAAAAGAATGCAGCAAGGTAGAATCAATACAACGACACGTACTGAGTAGGCATCATAGGTCGACAACAGTTAGCTAACATATATATAAGTAAGAGACTGAAAGATAGACATGCTCATAACAAGTAAAATCAACAATGTCCAAGAATGGAATCATAATTGCTAAATGTCAAGTCCAAATGTCACCATAAGTATAGAATACCCAGTCCAAATGTCTCCACAAGTATAGATCACAAAGTCCGAATATCACCACAAATACAAGTGCCAAGTCCAAATCCAACAGTACGAATCTGTTAATAAGAATACAATGCAATGCAGTGATACATACATGCTCTAGGCGGAATACTTCCATGACTGTTAGTCATGACCCATGGAGGACCCGCGATGTCCATGTACCTGCAGTGGCGCACAGCTTGATCCCATATCTATTGGGGAACATGCAACCCAGTCTAATAGATATTGCTGAACATGCAACCCTATCCAATATATATTGCGGAACATGCAACTTGGTCCAATATATGTGTTGCAGCGCGCAACCCGATTCCAATGTATAAGTATGAATGCATGCATGATATCAATGACGACAAAAGTATATCAATGCCAAATCGTGCCTCACATGGACACCTATCACAAGAATCTATCAATATTAATGGTGCCACATATCATGAGGAACTATCAATATCAAGTCTAGTATCACAAACGGGGCAACTAGCCAATAGATCACAACAAGGCAACAAGCCATAATCAAACAACAGTACCACCCTAAGTAATCCATCCTAACTTCATACACGAAGGCGTAACATGCTTTATCCAACAATCACTACTTTACATATGCCTTGCTAACCAAAGTCTAACTATGAGGTAAACCGTAACTTACCTGATAGCCGAGCAGGAGCCACGAACAATCAAACCTTTGCCTTTGCCTTGCCCTTTCGTTGTGCCTCCAAATACTCAAAGTATAATCATATTCAAATTCTATATTAGAAATCATGAAGAAAAATACTCATGTCGCTATACTTATCGTTTGGGTCAAATTCAGCTGTGGAGAAAGGGGGAAACGGGCCCACAAAGGTAAAACAATCATTTCGAAAGTGAAATATGCAATTCCATGTTCTAGGAGCTCAATCCTACTAAACAATTACTAAAATAACTCAAGAATAGGCTAATTTCGAGATTCAAGTGAAAACCCCCATTTTAGGTATGAACCCTAATTTTTCAATTTTTAAATTAATCAACACAAATGGAAGATTCAAGCCTATTAGCTATTAAATCATTAGATGCTACACATCAACAATTTCCATTTAGAAAGATTAGAACTCATTTCAAGAAGTTATCATCAAAACCCATTTTCTCTCTTTGATTCTAATGGATTTCTAGCATGGATTCAAGCTTAGGAAGATTAAATCAATGAAAACTAGGTTAGGAGACTTACCACAACGAAGATTCAGCCAAGAGCTCCTCAACTTGCCCTAAATATGCTTAGAAAGTGATGAATGAAATGATAGGGGGTTAAGGGTTTTATCCTACCCTTTAATGATTCTGAAATCTCATAATCCCGTTGCAGCGGCTACGAGTCTGCTACAGTGAGTTCACTGCGGCGCTCCCACTACTGTGGATATCCGTTCGCGGTAGCACCCCAACCGAAACATCTCTTACCCGTTATAGCGGCCAAGACCCCACTATAGGGGTTTCGCTATGGCGGTCCTGGTGTCGCTACAGCGGACACCAAACCCCAGAAAAATTTAGTTTTTTCACAAGTTCATTCCCGAAATCTGACAATCACCCGAGACCTCAAAGATACAAACCAACCATGCTACACATAAAAACATGCTCAAACTCACTCGTGGAGTCGGAATTCCCAACAGAGTTCTATTTAACCGGGTCAACACCCAAAGGCCAAGGACCAACTTTCCAACCAATACCCTAAAACGCTCTCAAGTGCCTTGGGAACAAAACAAACACCCTGCCAAGTCACAGATGACCATCGAGAACTCTCGAAATCGATGGATTCCAGAAAAGGTCCGTTTTTCTAAAAGTAACTGTTGGTCAAATACTTTTCACTTTCAAACTCTATCACACAAGTCATTATAAACCTCTCCAGATCATCTCGGGAACCGTACCACCTATTCCTGCGAGTCTAAATCGTACTCATAGGGCTCGGGGAAGGGTTAATGGGGGTAAAAAGGTCCAAAATGCTATAACAACCAAATGGGTCATTATATCAGATACCAATTAAACCATCGTTCGTCCTCGAGCGACAAGGAAAGAAACGGGAGAAATTACTTAAGTCAGCAAACAACTGGGGATATCTGGCAAGCATATCTGACTCAGTCTCCCATGTGGCCTCTTCAACAGGACGATGCTTCCATTCAACCTTAACATAAGCAATCTCCTTAGACCTAAAATTTCTAACGTTCCTATTCAAAATAGGCTCCTCCTGGTAGGACATATTCTCAACAAGCAACACAGAATCCTAACGAACAATATAAGTCCCATTTGAATGATACCTCTTCCACATAGAAATGTGGAAAACTGGATGAACATATCACAAGCCCGGTGGCAAAGCCAACTTATAGGAAACATCACCAACTCGACGGAGAATCTCAAATGGGCCAATGACCCTCAGGCTTAACTTGACTGGCTTCCTAAAAAGCATCGCACCCTTCATGGGTGAAATTTTCAGAAGAACTTGCTCGCCCACCATAAACTCTAAATCCCGATCCTTTTGGTCTACATACATTTTTTACTGACTCTGAGTTGCCGAAAGTTTTTCCTGAATAAGCTTTACCTTGTCCAAGGACTCTCTAACCAAATCTGTACCCCACGGGCGAACCTTGAAGGCATCAAAGCATTCAATAGGAGAACAACACCTCCCACCATATAAAGCCTCGAACGACACCATACCAATACTCGAATGGTAGCTATTGTTGTACATGAAATCTTCCAAGTGTAGGAACTGGTCCCAATGAATACCGAAGTCAATAACACATACTCTCAACATATCCTCGAGCACCTGGATAGTCCGCTCGAACTGACCATCAGTCTGGGGATGAAAAGTTATACTCAAGTCCAACTGAGTACCCAACTCTTCCTGTAATGACCTCCAGAAGTTGGAAGTAAACTGGGGACCTTGATCTGAGATGATGGAAATAGAAACCCCGTGTAACCGCACAATCTCACGGATATAAATCCTGGCCAACTTCTCTGTATTATAAGTAACCTGAACAAGGATAAAATAAGCAGACTTAGTCAACAGATCAACAATAACCCAAACAGAGTCAAACTTGCCCAGGGTCTTTGGAAGACCCACAACGAAATCCATGGCAATCCTCTCCAACTTCCACCCAGGAATTGTCACGATCCATTTTAACTAAGTCATGAGGGCACCTACCTTTACTACCTTGGTACGCGAACCCTTATCCCAATCAATCATAAAAGAATAAATAAAGCGAAGAAAGATAGAATAACGTAAGTCTCACGATAACAATATAAGAAAATGCGAAAGTAAAAGAAATACACCCAGTATCTGGTCTGGTCATACAAAAGCATCTAACTAAATACTACAAGTCTGAGTAATAGTAATACATCAATAGTCTTAAAAATCATGTCTCAGGATGGAAATAAAAACATAATAACGGGAAAGTATTCGAGAAGCAAATGTCCTTGTGCTCACCCTGAAAGACTCGAATAAACAATCCTCGAATATCAACCACGAGGAGTAGAAGTTGATCCCATTGGTACTCTGCATTCATAAAAGAATGCAATAAGTGCAGGTCAGTACAAACAATAAGTACTGGTAGGTAATAGGCCGACTAAGACAAGCTAACGTATATAAAGACAACAAAGCAAGATAAACACATAAACTAACAAGTACAAGTTAACACGAATGCATATCCATAGTACCAGTCATCACCTATGTTATTGCATCTAGTATAATAGATCCGAACTAGTCTTAGTATAATCGACCCGAATCAGTACATCACAATCATATCACAGAAAGCCAAAAAGGTACAATGCAATACAATAATGTATGTAGGATGAATGCAATGAATATGCACCATACACATGTACTCCGATGATGGAACATCACATCTCGGCAGCACAACCCATGGGATACCCGCGAAGTCCATGTACCACTCACTCCAGAAAGTGACCTTGGATCACGAGCACTCTCTCTCGATCCGGGCAAAAAACCTCAAGCATCGTACACTCATTCAATCCCCGTAAGAAACCTCGGGCAACATACACTCAGTCCGCTCCGATAAATGATCTTGGATCACAGACTCTCATCTTTCTTTCACGGTTCTGTCAGAAACCTCGGAGGCTACACTCTTTCACTTACCATCATCAATACCATAACCATGCTATCACTACCCAAATCGATGAGTCACGACGAGTACCTGACCACTATTGACCAAGCACCCCTATACTCGTACCTTAAGCTTAAGGTGTCCCATTCACGACTCATCACTAAATTATACTGACTCATACCATAACAACACCAAGAGATATGCATCAAGAACTATCAACCATCTGTGCATATATATAAGGAATAGTACAAGCCGACCAGGCTGCTACATATGCTATACACAAAATAATGGGAGCCGACAAGGCTACATCACATGCCAACAATCTACAACTATCTACAGACTTCTAACGGAATAGAAAACTATAGAAAGGGTGGGACAGGGCCCCACCATACCCATATATACATATACATCTCAGAATGGAATACCAAAATAAACCGCAGCTCCGGATCAAGTGGAGGACACCGAGTACAGTTGAGGGGAAGTCCTACTGAGCTGGATCGCCTTTCTATCTACCTGAACCTGCGAGCATGAACGCAGCCCCCAGAGCAATATGGGAGTCAGTACGGATAATGTACAGAGTATGTAAGACATAAGAACATCAAGTACATAAGTGTTATAGCCCGTATTTTTGTACGTCGAATTATTTGTAAGCTAATTGGCATAAGTTAAGGAAAATATTATTTTGGGATATGAAATAAGGACTTTTAATCCTCGATTTTAATTAGTGCACGATTTGTTTATAAATTTCAATTAGTATAGAAATATTATTGGAGATTAGGGACTAATTAACTATGATTAGATTATTAAGTGGAGATTAGTGATTAATTAAGTAGCTAATTAGGTAATTAGAGTGGGCCCTACCGATTTAATTAAAAAAAAGGGATGAGTCATTATAGAGGGACATGTGTCCATTTCATGGGTAGCCTATATAGCTTAAGGTGATGACTAATTCATCAAGCCATAATCCATTTTTCATTCACCAAAGTTGAGTGAGGAAAGAGAAGTTCCAAAGCTTTGGAGAAAGAGAGAGAGTCACGGCCATGACAGCCACCTAGTGAGCTCTCAGCCAGCTCCTCTTCTCCCCCCTTCTACACGATTAAGTTGAGGGAATTCAAGTCCAATTGGAGGAAAAGAAGATGGAGATTACAACAGCCATGGCAACTCACAGCCATGGCTGTTCTTGAAGGAGTTTACATGTTGATAATAAGAGCTTTGTTTCTAAGGTAAGATTTCATTCCCTTTTTCATGTCTTAGAAACGATTGATCTTTGTATGAATTGGTGGATGTGGAATTGAAGGCAAAAAATATGTGTGTTGATGTTGAAACTTTGCTTGGGCCGTATGTGGGGCTGTTTTAGACTAGCAATAATGAGTTAAGTTTAATTGTTGTTGTTGTTGTTGTCATGGAATAAATGATGAAAGTAAAGGGATTTGATGATTAAAGATAGAGTTATATTTGTTTAGTGGGCTGTTCTTGTTGAATTGAGGGATTAAGGGTTAAGATTATGTATTGTGTTTGTTGATCTTGTGAAATTGGAGGACTAAGTGTCGTTAAGACTTGTGTTGTGTTGATTGTAATTGACGGGCTGTGTTTCATGCCCGCAGGTACAGATAGTCGGGTTGGTGACCCTTCAGCATAGGACTTCCACTCAGCTGTCTTGGAGAGCTCTGTTGTTCCGGAGCCTAGACTTTTGGTACAGATCTTATGATGTACGTATATGTTTACCCAGGGGTACGGCGGGGCCCTGTCCCGTCATATTTCGCTATCGATACTCTTAGAGGTCTGTAGACATGTGTGTGGGTTGTGTATAAGTTTTTTCAGCTGTGTTTATACGATGTGCTATGGATATGTTCATATGTAGTGGCAGCCTTGTCGGCTTGCCCATGATATTGATATGTAGTGGCAGCCTTGTCAGCTTGCGTATCATTTTATGATTTGATCAGTTGTGACTCCTCAGGAGACAGTTATCTAGACACATATATATGATGACGTTATGAACCTTCGGAGTTCGATTGCAAGTTTCCATATTGTCCATAGTTTCAATTTGGCTATATCTAACAGGTACGTACATGAGTGTCCAGCTCGGGCACTAGTCATGGCCCATGGGGTTGGGTCGTGACAATAAGAACCATGAAAGACTTCTGAAACATGAAAGGAATCTCGATATCTGAATGCATCTGTAGATAAACATCTGGGAACCTCTGTATAACTCTATATAGCATGAAAGTGCCTCTGAGGGCGTATGACATGCATAGGTCATAATATAACTGTTAGTGTTGTGGAACGTACAACCCGATCCATATCCCATATGTTAGTGTCGAGGAACGTACGGCTCGATCCATATATCGTATAATAGTGTCGAGGAACATACGGCCCGATCCATATATCATCATCATCATCACTGTGCACCAACTGATCAGGTGGTAAAGTGTATATAATGCCTATCCCTTTCCCCATGCCCCATATACATATAATATACGTGTATAGAACGCCTTCTGGTCAAGGATCAACATACATATGTATAATGAATGCAATGCATAAGTATAATGCGTAACTAGAACTCTCGGAGTGACATAAGGTTGTACTACCTCCTATAGACATCTTTTGAGCTAACATCATCAATACGCGAAGTCTCAGGACCCAAGAACAGAGGGAACAATCATAATACGGAGTATAAGATCATCAAAGATTGAGGTAATATGGAAGCTCGCTTATACATTTGTTTGCTCATATAATAGGGTCATGCCAAAATGAAAGAAAGGACAGCCTTAACATACCTTATTCGCTTTACAAGCTAGCAATGCTAATATCCCGAGCTTGACAAATCTACACACAAGACCAAGTACCAATTATTAGACTAGAACATACTCATACGGGCAACATCTCCTTTGTAAACTTAATAATCCTTCAATTCCAATCCAACCCAAACATCAACAACAATATCCACAATAACACTTTCAATTCTAACATATTAAAATATAATCAGTTCTTACTCCAATTCCTCTCCCGAATCAGCCCCTTGTCTTAACTTGACCCTTATTTAACTTACTACTTTCACAACTATGTTTCCGCACTTAAAACCGCTAAAACTCTTGATAGTTAACTTAACCACAGAGGTAGGAATCATATACATACTTTGAGCTGACTAGAATACCAAGAATAAACTTCAATTAAAACTTCCAAGCTTCACAACTTCAATGAAATCCAAAGAACAACCTTCTTCTTCTTCACTAGCTTGGGTTTACGGGGCTCGGATCTTACTAAAACTCCTCCCATTTGATGGAAAATGTTGAGGGTAAATATATTAGGGTTTCTCAGGTTTGGAGGATGATAAAATGAGATTTAAAACATGAAGGGCATTTATATAGAAGTGGAACAAAGGGGTTCTAGTGGGGCGGTTTGACGGGTGGGTTGATGGCCGTCGACTTACACCGTCAACTAGCCACCTGGAGATTCAGAGATGGAAGCGTGTCGACGGCGTGGTTTGACACCACCGTTGACACGTCGATGGCCCGTCAAAGGGGATTGGTTCCCTGCCAGTTCCCTGAGTCGTTCCGGCTCGCGACGATTCGATTCGTTTAGCTTTTAATCTTATCATATTGCAAAGAACACATACTTATACTTTGGTACACTCGAGGTAAGACACTTAATACCTGAAAAACTCGAGGTACGGATCTCCATACTAAGGGTATAAACCATCCCTAAGCCAAGGACTTTCTTGTGACGAAACGAGAGGTGTAACACATGCAATATCAATGAATCACGGAAATGATTATGAATACGATGCAATGTGATATCAACATCCAATTCAATCCCAAACAGTACCACCCAGGGCACACAAATAATATTAATAATAAGGCTACACAATAAGCCACAGTGAAATCACAATCTCATCTCAATACCGATCAAGTAAAGTACCGCCATATCATAGTCATGATATATCGCTAGTCACAATTACCCAATGTCTCAACGTAGCAATGAGCCAATAAGTAAATAGAATAAGATAAGTAAATCAACACATCACATGGGGTGGGGGGGAGGGGGGTTGGGCTAGCCCCAAATCATATAACAAGGCCCAACCTAAGACAATATCTAACCCAACTTCACACCCGAAGGTTTACATGCATTCTCTGACAATATCATCTAAACATACGCTTCGCTAATTGAAGTCTCACCATAAGGTAAACCGTAACCTACATGAAGAGCGAAACAACAAAGTCTGCAAAATCAAACCTTATTCTTCCCCTTCCTTTGAGCCTCGAGATAATAAAAGTCTAAACATATCCGAATCATGAAATTAGAATAAAAAAGAAACATCATTCAAACCTTACTTCTATTCAAGACCCAAATCCCAACCTATAGAATGAAGTTTATGAACTAGAAAGATGGAATAAGGAATATATAGGTGTCAACATGAAATTAAGGTTCTAGGTGATCATTTCCCATCAATAATAAGCCAGGAGAACTAACAAATCACTTAAATTCGAGTTCTAAGCAAAACCCCCAAATTTGGGTATGAACCCTAACTTCCAATTCCATAAATTAACCACTAATTAGGAAGGAATCATGCAATAATAGATTCTAATCATCAATTCCATGCTTAAAGAAGCTAACCCAATCAATAAATCAAGATTTAATGGCCTAAAATAAAACCCATTGAACCCTCTTTTAATCCTCAAGCTCTTAATGAAAATAGCATGATAATGGATTCCTAAGGTGATTATTGGAACACGGAGTAGAAATGAAGATGGAAGGACATACCACAATAATTTTCCTACAAGAATTGCCTTGAAATGCTCCTAAAATCTTAGTTTTCAGAATGGTAATGAATGAGGAACTTTAGACTTTTAACACTCATTTAATGAATCTAACTGCTCGACACCGCTTTCGTGCACACTCTATGGCGTCGGCGGTGCCACTTCAACGGTCCCTTGATCGCTACAGCAGTCCTGCCTAATTCATACATAGACGCTACACTGGCAGGGTAACCGCTAAAGCGGTACCATTGCTGCGGTACTAGTGCCGCCATAGCCGGCACCAGACACTAGAATCCCTCAAGTTTCACAATCTCAACCCAGAATTTCAACTATCACCCAAGGCTATCTGCTCACATACCATAAATGTAGACATATATAAAAACATGCTACGAACGCGCTCGTGGCCTCAGAATTTCCAACGGAGGTCTCGTTGACCGAGTCAACCTATCTAGTATATCCACTGGGGTTTCTTCATATGATAACTGCTCAGTCACCTGGATATCATCTACCGGTACAACCCTTGAAGGATCTCCTATACACTTACGGAGCATGGACACATGAATACCGGATGCACATACTCTAAATCAGAAGGTAGCTCTAATTCATATGCAACTTTACCCACTGTACGAATAATTTTATATGGCCCGATATATCGAGGGCTTAACTTACCCTTTTTTCCAAATCTCATAACTCCTTTCATAGGCGAAAATTTCAGGAAAACCCAATCGCCGACTTCAAACTCTAACTTGCGCCGTTGATTATCTACATAGGATTTCTGTTGACTCTGTGCTGCTAGTAATCTTTCTTGAATTACTTTCACTTTGTCCACTGCTTGCTGTATCAAATCTTGACCAACTAACTGATTTTCTCCAACATTAAACCATCCGATCGGGGATCTAGATCTCTGTCCATATAAAGCCTCATAAGGAGCTATCAGAATACTGAAATGGTAACTGTTATTATATACAAACTCAATAAGAGGAAAATGATCATCCCAGCTACCTCGGAAGTCAATCACATAAGCTCTCAGCATTTCTTCAAGTGTTTGTATAGTACGCTTTGCTTGTCCATCTGTCTGAGGGTGAAATGCAGTACTATGACTCACTTGAGTCCCCAATCCATTCTGAAATTTTTTTCAGAAGTTAGCTGTGAACTACGCCCCCTATATGAAATAATGGCTTTAGGAACACCATGAAGTCGTACGATACCATGAAGTCATACGATCTTTCTAAGATAGAGCTTCGCATAATCTTCAGCTGAATAAGTAGTTCGGATAGGTAGAAAGTGGGCTGACTTGGTAAGTCCATTAACTATGACCCATATCGAATCATACTTCCGCTGAGTACGGGGCAAACCTGTAATGAAATCCATATTGATTATCTCCCATTTCCATGTCAGAATCTCCATACCCTGTAATAAACCTCTGGGATTCTGGTGCTCTATCTTAACTTGTTGACAATTCGGACACTGAGCGACAAATTCTGCTATGTCTCTTTTCATACCGTCCCACCAATAAACTTCCTTGAGATCACGATACATCTTTGTTGTGCCCGGATGAATAGAATAGCAAGCATAATGTGCTTCTCCCTACAATATTAGGAACGCATAATCTACCTCGATACCAAAGTACTCCATCCCCTGTAATCACAAAGGGTGTTATTTCTTTCTGAGGAGCTGCATCCTGATAATGAACTAACACAGGATCCTCGTACTGACGTTCCTTTATCTTGGCTACCAAGGATGACATTACGGTATCTTGAACTATAACTCTTGTATCACCTGAGTCTAACAACCGAACTCCAAGGTTAGCTAACTGACGAAGTTTACAAACCATTTCTCTTTTCTCTGGATGCAAATGTGACAAGCTACCCATGGATTTACGACTAAGAGCCTTGGCTACTACATTAGCCTTCCTAGGATGGTATAGAATATCAACATCGTAATCTTTCAACCACTCTAGCCATCGCCTCTGATGTAAATTCAAGTCCTTCTGCTTAAAGATTACCGGAGGCTTTTGTGATCAGTATAAATATCAATATGAACACCATATAAATAGTGTCTCCATATCTTCAAGGCATGAATCACTGCAGCTAATTCAAGATCATCGGTTGGATAATTCTTCTCGTGCTTCTTCAACTGTTTAGAAGCATAGGCAACAACCTTACCGTGTTGCATTAGTACACAGCCCAACCCAATGCCTGAAGCATCACAATATATCACATAGCCATCCGTTCTCTCTGGAAGAGTCAAGAAGGGTGCTGAAGTCAACTTGTCATTCAATATCTGAAAACTCCGCTCACATGCATCCGTCCACTGGAACTTAGCTAATTTCTGGGTCAGCTTAGTTAATGGGGCTAAAAGAGAAGAAAATCCTTCCATGAACTTTCTATAATATCCTGCTAGACCCAAGAAACTCTGTACCTCCGTTGGTGTCGTGGGATTTGGCCAATTCTTCACAGCTTTAATCTTTTGAGTATCCACTCTTATGCCTTCATCTAAAATAATGTGACCAAGAAAAGCCACAGAGTTTGACCAGAACTCACACTTGGAAAACTTTGCATACAACTCTTTATCTCGAAGAACCCTAAGCACTGCACGTAGATGATCTGCATGATCATCCTTTGACGGTGAATAAACCAAAATATCATCTATAAACACAATCACAAACAAATATAAGAAAGGTCTAAATACATGATTCATCAAGTCCGTAAATACAGCTGGAGCATTAGTTAGCCCGAATGACATAACACCGAACTCATAGTGCCCATATCTAGTCCTGAATGCCTTCTTCGGAATGTCTTCCTCTTTCACCCTAACCTTATTATATCCCGATCTCAAGTCTATCTTTAAAAAAAATTTAGCACCCTGCAGCTGATCAAATAAATCGTCAATTCTCGGAAGCGGATACTTATTCTTCACAATCACTTTATTCAATTGCCTGTAGTCAATACACATTTTCAAAGAGCCATCCTTCTTCCTTACAAGTAATGCCGGTGCTTCCCACGATGATGTACTGGGCCTAATTGTTATATCCCACATTCTTATACGTCGAATTATTCGTAAGCTAATCGACATAAGTTAAGGACGAGATTAATTGTGGGATATGAAATAAGCGCCTTTAATTCTCGATTTTAATTAGTGCACAATTTGTTTAGAAATTTCAATTAATATAGAAATATTATTGGAGATTAGGGACTAATTAACTATGATTAGATTATTAAGTAGGGATTAGTGACTAATTAAAATTAATTAAGTTAATTATACCTTGAGTGGGACCCACCCATTTTTAATTAAAAAAAAATAATAAATAAAATAATAGATAAACAAATACATTAAAATGATGATTCACTATGGTGGGTACGTGTAGGATTATTAAATGCATATATATAGCATGTTGATGACTAAGGTTAGGCAAGTAGCACATTGTCATCTTCATTTTCAATTTTAAACTTAGAAAAAAAAAAAGAGAAGCATTTCCATGGCTGCCAAGCTCTCGGCCAGCCATGGTTTTCTTTAATTGATTTTTGTTTGATTTTATTAAATTCTAAGGTGATTTGCAAGTCCAAGGAGGTGATAGCAACATTGGATATTGAATTGAGGAAGAAGAAATAGTGAAATTGGTGCAAGTGAGTGTAGAATTTGCTCCGATTAAATTAAGGTAAGATTTTCCCATTTTATGGTATAATTGGATTGATGGTGTTGTAATGGAAAGATTAAAATTGTATTAGATGAAATTGAAAGTAAGAAATTGCATGAAATCGTTGATATTAGGAGTTGTAGTTGTTATATGGAATGGTTGAGTTGAAAGATTAAAAAGTGTGGTTTATGTTCATATGCTGTTGTTTGTGTTGTTGTCGTGTTTTCGTTGATATGGCTTCTAAATTTGGAAGAAAGAAGTGTATAACGTATCGTATACAAAGCGTATGTTGGTCTGTTTGGTGTATAACCTTCGATGTTAATGATTTGGATTGGAAAAGGATTAAGAAAGGTTATTGGGTTGTTTGAGTTGTTTATGGGCTGAATTGTAAGGATTTGATATGAATATTCCTATTACTGTTGTTGTTGGTATTGCTGTGATAACTGGAGATTAATTGGAAGTTCGGGTTAGGCGAGTTATATTGGGGAAATGCTACCCGATTTCCGTTAAGTTCTTAACTAACCAAAATCCTAATCAAGAAAGTATGAACTAAAGGATGATGCCTATAAGCTTAAGCGATTGGTTGTAGATTTATAAGCTAGAAAGTGTAGTTTACTAACGATAGCGTTACTTTCATATTAAATAGGCTAAAGGGGCGACGAAGCGAACTTGGTTACGGTTAACCTATAACAGGTATGTAAAGTTATCCTTTCTTTCTTTTGGCATGATTCATATGAAATGAACAAACAACGAATGTATAAGTTCCTATTCTTAGAGACATTAGGATGGTTAATATTCTTGATTTTCATATGGTTTTGATACGTGCCTATGATTCCTGAAGTTCCTTTTGACATAATTCATAATGACGTTCGGAGGATACTTGATATGACTGTCGCCATTGATACTTCAGTGTTAATTCATTCTACTTATTCTATCGAGTCTCTGATGATGATTTAGTTTGTATATGGTTGCTCACTACTCTGCTCATGCATGCCTCAATATGTCTTTCACCGAGTCCCAAGCCGGGTATGTTATCGTGCACAGTTTCACTGCATTGTTCACCGAGTCCCTCACTAGATGTGATGTGATTATGGCGCCAAGGATGGCATATGATGACTTTATTCACCGAGTCCCGTAATGGGCCGGGTATGATATATGATATTTACATGCATGGTTTATGTTTCATAAGGCAAGTGTTTTGGTATTCTAGATATTATACTTGTCTCCTGTAATCCCTACTCAGTCATGATCCTCTTTATTGTATTTCATACTTTACATACTCAGTACATATCTCATACTGACACGCTTTCTTCGGGGGGGGGGGGGGGGGGGGCTGCGTTTCATGCCCGCAGGTACAGATACTCGATTTGGCGATCCTCCAGCTTAGGATTTCCACTTAGCTGTTTTGGAGAGCTCCATTGTCCCGGAGCCTAGACTTTTGGTACAGATCTTTTGATGTATGTATATATATGTTTATCTAGGGGTACGGCGGGGCCCTGTCCCGTCATATTTCACCACCGATACTCTTAGAGGTCTGTAGACATATGTGTGGGTTGTATATAGCGTATGATCAGCTGTGTTTACATGGTTTGTTGGGGATATTTCTGTTTGTTGTGGCAGCCTTGTCGGCTTGCATATGATATCGATATGTAGTGGCAGCCTTGTTGGCTTGCGTAGTAGACTGACATGTAGTGGCAGCCTTGTCGGCTTGCATATTTTATTACGTTGTGATTGGTTGTAACTCCTGAGGAGATAGATTATCATGATATGTGACATTGTGAACGTTTGGGTCTTTGTCAATTCCTGTATTGTCTATAGTGTCAGCCTGACTATGTCTAACAGGTACATATATGGGTGTCCAGCTCGGGCACTAGTCATGGCCCCGGGGCTGGGTCGTGACACTAATAAAGCCCTTCTCAAGTAGATCATTCAATTGCTCCTTCAATTCTTTCAACTCCGTAGGTGCCATTCTATAAGGAGGAATAGATATTGGCTGAGTATCTGGCAAAAGATCAATAGTAAAATCAATCTCCCGCTCCGGTGAAATGCCTGGAAGCTCATCTGGGAATACCTCTAAAAACTCATTGACCACAGGGACAGACTGAAGGGTCGGTGACTCTGCTTGCACATTCTGGACCCGAACTAGGTGATAAATACAACCTCTTCTGATCTTCTTTCTTGCCTTAAGGTAGGAAATAAACCTACCGCTCGGTGAAGCAGCATTACCCTTCAACTCTAGGACTGGCTCATCGGGAAACTGAAATCGAACTACCTTTGTTCTACAATCGACATTAGCATAGCAGGAAGACAACCAATCCATGCCCATAATGACATCAAAATCAATCACGTCTAACTCAATCAAATCTGCTAGGGTATGACGATTACAAACTATCACAACATAACCTCGATATACTTGCCTAGCTATAACTGGATCACCAACTAGCGTAGACACCTAAAACAGTTTGATGAATTCAGGCTCTATCCCAAACCTGCCAGCAACAAAGGGTGTAACATATGATAAGGTAGAACCTGGATCAATCAGTGCGTATACATCATAGAAGGAAACTGATAGTATACCTGTGATAACATCAGGAGACAACTCACGATCCTGTCTACCGCTAGTGTATAGACGCGGTGCTGAGGCCCACTCGAGCTAGATGCTCCACTTCTCCCTCTACCACGTCCTGCTGGCGTCTGAGAAACTTTCCCTGAAGGGTGTACTAATAAAGAAGAACCAGCTATAGACCCCGTATCCTGAACGATGCCTGCACCGCCCCTCATTGGATACTCCCTCATCTTATGGCCTGGCTGACCATAAGCACAACAATCATCTGATCCCAGTCGACACTGTCCAGCATGTACCTTGCCGCACTTGGCACAATGTGGGAAAGGTGGTCTCACCTGGCTTGACTCTGGTCTGTACTGAGAACCTGATGCTTTAGAACTCTGGCCCGTTTCGGAATAAGAAGGTCGATCAAACCTCTGACCTGAAAATTGCCGAGTTGCACTCCCTGCTGAATGGAATTGATACCGGGAATCCTACTGTCTCTGTCCTCCTCTGAACTCACCCCGATATACAAAGATCTAGCCCTCTTACTATGGCCCCGATCACGCTCATGCTCTATCCTCCGCTGACGCTTATGATCTTCCAGATTCTGTGCATATGCCTGTATACGGTCGTACACTTATCTATCAAATGTGGCCCTAGATCAACCACGAAACGATGAACTCGATCTTCCATCTCATCCACCGTAGCTGGGGCATATCTAGCCAACGAATCAAAGTATACACTGTACTTCTGAACACTCATGCTGTCCTGCTCAATATGCAATAACCTATCTGCTTGGGCCCGTTGGACTTCTGGTGGTAAATAATGACGAATAAAAGCATCCGAAAACTCTCGCCAAACGGTTAGAGGGGCGTTCTCTCCCGTAGACAGCTCCCATGTATGATACTACTGCATCACAATATCAGGGAGCCTATAAGAAGCCAGCTCCACCGACTCGACCTCATCAGCGTGCATAACCCTCAAAGTCCTCTGTATACTATCAATAAAGTCCTGAGGGTACATATTTTGCTTCAACACGTTGAACTCTAGAGGATCTAACCCGATAAAAGTCTTAACCCTAACACTACCAGCTCGGTCTCCTTTGTAAACTTAATAATTCTTCAATTCCAATCCAACCCAAACATCAACAACAATATCCACAATAACAATATCAATTCTTACATATTAAAATATAATCAATTCTTACTCCAATTCCTCTCCCAAATCAGCCCCTTGTCTCAACTTTTCCCATATTCAACTTACTACTTTCACAACTATGTTTCTGTACTTAAAACCGCTAAAACTCTTGATAGTTAACTTAACCACAGAGGTAAGAATCATATACATACCTTGAGCTGACTAGAATACCAAAAATCAACTTCAATTAAAACTTCAAAGCTTCACAACTTCAATGAAATCCAAAGAACAACCTTCTTCTTCACTAGCTTGGGTTTATGGGGCTCGGATCTTACTAAAAATCCTCCAATTTGATGGAAAATGTTGAGGGTAAATATATTACGGCTTCTCAGGTTTGGAGGATGATAAAATGAGATTTAAAACATGAGGGGCATTTATATAGAAGTGGAACAAAAGGGTTCCAGTGGGGCGGTTTGACGGGCGGGTTGACGGCCGTCGACTTACACCGTCAACTAGCCACCTGGAGATTCAGAGATGGCAGCGTGTTGACGGCGTGGTTTGACACCACCGTTGACACGTCGATGCTCCATCAAAGGGGATTGGTTCCCTGCCAGTTCCCTGAGTCGTTCCGGCTCGCGACGATTCGGTTCGTTTAGCTTTTAATCTTATCATATTGGAAAGAACGCATACTTATACTTTTGTACACTCGAGGTAAGACACTTAATACCTGAAAAACTCGAGGTACGGATCTCCATACTAAGGGTATAAACCATCCCTAAGCCAAGGACTTTCTTGTGACGAAACGAGAGGTGTAACACATGCAATATCAATGAATCACGAAAATGAGTATGAATACGATGCAATGTGATATCAACATCCAATTCAATCCCAAACAGTGCCAACCAGGGCACACAAATAATATTAATAATAAGGCTACACAATAAGCCACAGTGAAATGACAATCTCATCCCAATACCGATCAAGTAAAGTACCGCAATATCATAGTCATGATATATCGCTAGTCACAATTACCCAATGTCTCAACGTAGCAATGAGCCAATAAGTAAATAGAACAAGATAAGTAAGTCAACACAATTGGGGGAGGGGGGGGGGGGGGGGGGTTTGGGCTAGCCCCCAAATCATATAACAGAGCCCAACCTAAGACTATCTAACCCAAATTCACTCCCGAAGGTTTACATGCATTCTCTGATAATATCATCTAAACATACGCTTTGCTAATTGAAGTCTCACCATAAGGTAAACTGTAACCTACATGAAGAGTGAAATAGCAAAGTCTCCAAAATCAAACCTTAGTCTTCCCCTTCCTTTGAGCCTCGATATAATGAAAGTCTAAACATATCTGAATCATGAAATTAGAATCAAGAAGAAACATCATTCAAACCTTACTTCTATTCAAGACCTAAATCCCAACTTATGGAATGGCGTTTATGAACTAAAAAGATGGAATAAGGAATCTATAGGTGTCAACATGAAATTAAGGTTCTAGGCGATCAATTCCCATCAACGATCCGGTTGGTCATTTTGTTAACTGATGCTCCATTTTGCGTGCAATCTATTCCAAAAGTTTCGTAACATTTATTTTAATTTCTTGCCAAACTTAAAGTCAAACGGATATCATATGATTAGCTTTACGAGAAGGTTTCACTTACGAAATTCTTGCATTCAATTATTCGAATAAATTATTTAATTTGGGAAAACATGTCACGACCTAAATAACGACCATGATGGCACCTACACTATCCCCCCTAGTAGGCGTGTCATTCCCTATATCTTTAACCTCATTTAAGAATAACAAGTGCGGAATTTAAGTGTGTAGAAGCATAACTAGAATAATAATGATTACAAATGAAGAAACAAGACTTTTATAAATAATTTCCCCAAAATTTGGTCTTACACGGTACAAGAGATTCAATAAAGAATTACAAGAATTAAAATAACATACAAAATCCAAATTAGGTAAACACTGTCCGTAAGGGTAGAGTAGACAGAGTTCATATGAAGAGACTTTGGAAAGTAGCACCGGCTAGTGGCTCACCCAGAACGTCTATGTGAAATCCTCGGAATCTACCTCAATATCTCGGACATCAACCTGGAACAACTCTACACCCCGAAAAAGGGTGTAGCAAGATAAGCATGAGTACAACCACACATACTCCTAGGTCTCATAGGCTGATAACTGTTAGTTCTCATGTATAACAAAAAATAATTGATAGATAGAGCAGATAAGTAGTTCATACAGACACTCAACATCAATACTAATTATAGACCCCGCCAACCCCAAGTTATAAGCCTAAGTGGAGCTATCTAATCCACAAGTCTACCAAACAATATGGAGCCCTTGTTACAAGCAACAATTCAATCTCACACACAAGAATTAATAATAAATGAGATGTATTGATGTGAAATGGAATATAATGATATGCCATGCAATGCAAATCCTTCAGGCCTCCTTTCCGTACCATACACACATGTTAAGGACCAAGTATCATAGCCATGACACATAGGAGACCCGCGAAGTTCATGTACCTCTCGTCCCGGCAAATGACCTCGGAACGAGTACTCTCAGCGCTCCAGTAAAGACCTCGGATTACAGACTCTCATCTCACTTTTACGCTCTCTAGAAAAGACCTCAGAGGCTACACTCTCTCACTCTTCATTATTTCCAGTTTCATAATCATAATAGAACAAAAGTTGTATCATGAAATAATAAGATGCGATGTAATGACATGTATGAAATCAATTAATCACAACACAATAGCAAGGGAAATGGGAGATAATCCAGGGCCAGATAGTTAACACATAGACCCTCATCACAATTCCCAACATGGAATCCATAACACATGTCAAGAATACAAAACTCGACCACACATCCTTGTACAATATCCTCCCTATACACAAGTCAGGTGAAAACCTGCAACCACAGCCTAACATGTTAGGTGGAACCAACACATGTTACTTCCCTATTCAGTATTGATAATCCCTTATCCTACCACATATATACGTCAGTCCTAAACACAATCAAATACAAGTATGGAGACAAGCCCATATAACAGATGACGGAACCAACCTAATATGAATCAACCTCCACGCCATGCCTAAAGGCCTATCATACTTTCCCCGTCAATGACTATCTATCTATGTATGATTCACTAATTGGAGTCTATGCTAAAATAAATCGTAACCTACCTCAAAGCCAAACAGAAGCCACTAACCATCAATCTTTGAGCTACTTCTCTCCTTAGAACGCCTCCGACAGGGCGGAGTCTAGTCAAATAAACATTCAACATTAGCAAGCGATACTACGAACACCCAAGCTATCGTACCCCTAGAAGGACTAAACTACTTAAGAAAATGACTCCGGGCCCACAAGGACAAATCGGGACTTTTACGAATAATTAGCCCACTAGAAGCTCAACCAATCAACGTCCTAAGTTTCATACATTCTAACCCCAAATGAACTTTTAATTACTCTCATCTACCAAAACCACCAATTTCCAATTAAACCCTGAATTAACCCACTTGAAAAATCCATTTTAGGAATAGAAATTTGAGTTGGAAAATAACTTCCTCATGCTAAACAGTAAGGTACTCATCCAAAACAACCCATGATTTTTTTTAAGAACCAACATTTTACCTACCTAGGGTCACAAGTTCAAAACAAAAAAGGGGTTTTCACCCAAACTCAAAACCCAACGATTTTAACTAATGGAAGAAATACAGATTAAAACGAAGTAATGAAATAAATATTAGAACCTACTCTCTCCAAGAACTCATGGAATGCTCTGAAATTCCTCCCAAACTAGCTCTAGAATATTTTGGGGTAAAATTGAGGTTCAATCCTAAAATGGGGAATTTAATATCTGATATGTTCAGCGTTTTTTGCTCCCGCAAGCCCCAGCCCACCTATGCGATGCCACCTCTGTGGAAACTATTATGTAAATGTGCATTCATTGATTCCTCCACTCCCTCGCCTACGCTTACGAGTTCTCGCAAATGCGGGCTCGCCAAAGCGACCCTCCAAATGCAGGTGCAAGGCACCTGTTCAGAAAATCCTAAGTTGATTTATTTTTTCCAACCGACTATAGGTTGCCCTTACCTAATAATCCTGCGTGTAAATTGCCACCATTGTGAATTCAAATGAGGGGTACTTCAGAGAAAGAGAAGGAATGCTCACAACGGCCAAATGGGTCATTAAAAAACGTGCTCAGATTGTCGATCTAAAGATTACGTTAGATTTCAAATATTAAGTTTGACCTATAGAAATTGAGGAGCTAATTATAGAGTTTGTTTGACTTTTTTTTTTTGGCAAGTAAGCTGCCTTTAGCAATTAATATGCCCATTTATGGTGAAAATATGGTCACGAAAAGAAATAAGACCTGAATTAGAAATTTGTTGGTTCCATTAGCTTGGTATTGATGTTTATGACTTGCAGAGATGGGTGATGCAATTCTCGAGGCTTTCAGATGAGTTTGGGTAAGAAAACGATATTTTAGAAATATTTAAGTTAAAAAATGAAGATGTTTGACTAAAATCAACACCAGGGGTAAATGAGTATTTTTTAAAGTTTTGTTGATTCCATTAGGTCTGGAATATGATTTATGACTTAGTTGAGTTAGTGGTTCGGTTCCCGAGAGGCTTAGGTGTGATTTAGCTATTGGTTGAAAAACTAGCTTTTGAGAGGATTTGGAGTTAACCACGATCAAGATCGGGTCAAGATGGTCCTGCTTGGATGTTTTGAGAGTTTGATAGATTAGTATGATGATTTGAACTTGTCCACAACTTTTGATTAGATTCCGATGAGTTTCGGATGTGTTTGGGTTGTATGGTGTTTGTTTTTTGTTTTGACGTTGTTTTGAGAAAAAATGATACCATATAGAACAAACGAGCTTTGTTTTGTGGTTTGATTGAACCATTAGTTCCGTATCATAATTTCTGAACCATAGCAATAAGAATCATCGCGTTTCGACATCGTATGAGGGAGATATGACTATTTTACTAAAGTATTTCACTGTTCGTTTCCTGTGTATAAAAATAATAATTAGACAATGTATAAATAGGACAGATCCAAAATATTTAGTGTTTTGAGCATATTTTGAGTTCTAGAGCTCCATTTGAGGTGATTTTTGCGGTCTTATTCTCGTCTCAATGAGGGGGTCGGTATCTAATCTTTATTTTGATGTTTTCTCAAGATTATTTCTATTGGTTATCGTTTTATCAGTGTTTGGTTGGGGAAAATTAGAGTTTTGAATCCAAAAATTGAAAAGTGGTAAATCATGGATTTGAGGATCAAGATGAAGGTTTTTTGGATGGGTTTCTGGATTACTAATTTTGTAATAAAATTTTAGTTTTTCCCTTGTGGGCTCGGGGTTACCTTTTTGGGTTCATTTTTGGATTCCGAATCAAAGTATAGTAATATGGGTATCATAGGACTCGTTTAAACTTTTAGAGCACTATTTTGACTATATTGAACCAGATTTTGCAACGAAATTACAGTAGGATTGGCTTTTCGGGTGACATTTTGGACCTGTTATATTATCATAGCCATGACAAGACCGATAGTGTCACGACTCAACCGGAGGGCCACGACGGGCACTCGGTGCTAACCCACCCGGGCACCTCTTATCATACTTTCACATTTACCTCTAGGTGAGCCACATATTAAATCATACTTTCTATCCATCGATCATACTATTTCCGTTGGGCAACAATACATATATACATATTACCTTTAATAACAATGCCCATAGCAATGTACATAAGCCGACTAGGCTAACAAAATGACATCCAAAATATAGGCCGACAAGGCCAAACACATCTAACTATATACACTCGTCTATGAGCCTCTAATGAGAGTATGTCATATCATATAGGCGGGACAGGACCCCGCTATGCCCATTAATATGTACATAAAAGAATCAATACCCAAAATCTATAGCTCCGAATGAAGTGGAGCTCCGCTATGTAGTCCCTGAGAAATATAGCTATGGATCAAGGCTGTCTCCCTGGCCACCTGCGGGCATGACGCAACGTCCACAAACAAAAGGACGTCAGTACGAAGAATGTACTGAGTATGTAAAGCATGATCAATATCATTATAGAAGCATAATAAACAACATAGGAAATAGCATAAGATGGGAGATAGGAGTATCATCGCCATAAGCACTTACTTGCTTTTCATAGGGACTTTCCATTGCTAATGCGAGATTGTGTACATACGTCCGTATTCGTATCCGTACTCATTTACATTTCATATACATATTCTTATTCGTATTCGTATCATATTCGTATTCGTATTCATACTCATATCTATATCATATACATATCCACATCATATACATAGCGTTTACATAGCATACCCGACCACGAAGGTTCAGTGTTCACGTACCCGACCATGGCTAGGCTCGGTTATCATACATAACTGGCCCTACCAAGGCTTCAGGGTTATCCGTACCCAACTGCAGAGGTGCGCGCGCGTTACATAAATATATATTCTACCCGGTCTTATAAGCTCGGGGTTCCATAATAGTCATACATAGACACATATACATAATAGCTCGTAAGCATCTTTAACATCATTATTATCATCATCGTCATCATTATTATCATCACCATTATCTTCGTCATCATTATCGTTATCACTATTATTGTCGTTCATTACATCTATCTTTATAGGATTACTCGTCATCTGAGGAATCTAGTACAATCGTAACGTATCGAGAATCATGAGCTTAGTAGCTTTTGAAGATAGAATCATTTGAAGGACATCATAGGCTCATAGAAGAATAGATATTTGGCCAAAGAACCATGCCTTATGAAAGAAGGGTTAGCCTTACATACCTTTCCGTTCAACTATTTTATCACTTGCACGTTCTCCTTCAATGCTCACGTTTCTACCTTCATTAGAGTTATACTATCATTAGAAAGTCGATAACTTAACATACATGACTAAAGCTAGAGAGAATTTGGACAACATCTCCTTTATTTATACGACTTCCTCCATATCATATATCAACTCCCAAACTTCAATAATTCATTCACAATATCATAACAATAGTCCTTATTCATCCACATTATCCATATTTCTCAATTCACTTCCAATTAATCCATAATCATGGTCATAGCACACTATTATATCCACCCATATAAAATGTCTATCCCATGTTCTTAATGTCATTTATAACAAGATTATAATCATAACATATCAAGAATCATTACTCAACCCAAACCATTACTCAAAATGACACTATTCCCACATTCATGACCCATTTTCTATCTCCTTCTACAATCCAAGTGTTTTAACTTTAAAATACCTTAAACAACATGGAAATACTATAAATCTTACCTTAGATGTTGTAGGAATAAGCTTTGGATTTAAATACTTCACTTGAGGCAAAACCCTAGTTCATCTCCAATGAAATTTCTTGGCTTGGATGATCTTTAATGAGTTTCTTACACTTGGTTTGCTTAGTTTGATGAAGTTGATCATAAATTTCTCTTGTGTCCTTGTAGATGAAGAGTGGAGAGGGTTTCTAGAAAGTTCTTGAAGTGTTGGATGAAAAAATGAAATGAATTAATGACTTGGTCCCTTTTTAATAGCGTGAAATCTGATCTGTCGAGAAAATTATACGGATACTTATACGGTCCGTATAAACTTATGCGGTCCATATAAGTGACCGTGAAATTTCCTCCTTTTCCACTTGATTCTGTGCTCATTATACGGCACATTATACGGGCCGTATAATTTTATACGGTCTGTATAAGTGACTGTAAAATGACCTCTTCAACATCTCGCCTCTGTGACAATTATACGACACATTATACGGGCCTTATAAATTAATACGGTCCGTATAAGTGACCGTATAATCTCACTAGTGAGGGACTTCACTGTGACAATCCTGCGGACCGTATAATGGTCCGTATAACATTATACGGACCGTATAACTCATCTCTTCACTGATCTTTTTGTTGTCACTTCATTTGATCTCCAATCCTTAGGGAACCTTCTTAGCACTTTCTTATCACCTCATTAACAATCTAAAGGACGCTATAACGCTTCTCCAAAGCATGATTAAGTCGTCATTAACTCGTTACTCGTACTTTCTTTTCGATACCTTTCGCATGCCTTGCCCTCTCTTGGCAAACTTTCTTCCCTTATCTCGGATGTCTTTGAAATCTTAATTAGCGTCATCAAATATCATTCTTCACTCATTGAAATACCGTATATTCCGTGCTCTTCGTTAATCTATTCATTGTGCATCAACGAAATTTTTTTCCGAGGTGTAACATTCTTCCCCCCTTAGGAACATTCGTCCTCGAATGTTAAATTCTCGGGGATTCTATAAAATTTCGCCAGAGTTTCCTCTGCAATATGGCACTACCGTCCTGTCACAACAGCTCATAATAACAACGCCTCACAGGGCCACAACATAATAGCAACAGAGTTTCGTCACACACGACCCAAAAACATAAAAAGAAAACATACATACCTTATGATCTTGATGTCTCATCTTGGATCTCTTCTAGGGGCTGAAATAAATGCGGGTACTTGGATTTCATATTTTCTTCCGCTTCCCATGTCATCTCTTCTCGGTTATTGTTTCTCCGCAAAACCTTAACTAAGGCCACTTCTTTGTTTCTAAGCCTCCGTACTTGCCTATCTAATATGACAATGGGTTCCTCTTCATAAGTTAACTTTTCTGTCACTTGTACATCATTTACTGGCACGATCCTAGTAGGGTCTCCAACACATTTACGAAGCATCGAGACATGGAAAACTGAGTGAACTGACTCCAAATCAGGAGGTAGATCTAATTCATAGGCCACATTGCCTACCTTGCGCACAATCTCATAAGGCCCAATGTATCGGGGACTATGTTTGCCCTTTTTGCCAAATCTCATTACACCCTTCATTGATGACACTTTTAAGAATACCCAATCTTTCACTTGGAACTCTAAGTCCCTTCGACGATTATCCGCGTAGGACTTTTGACGACTTTGGGCTGCTAATAACCGATCTTGTATGAGCTTGACTTTCTCTATGGCTTGCTGGACCAGGTCTGGCCGTATCAATTTAGTCTCTCCTACCTCGAACTACCCAATTGGGGATCTACACTTTCGCCCATATAATGCCTCATACGGTGCCATTTGAATGCTAGAATGATAACTATTGTTATAAGCAAATTCAATGAGTGGTAAGTGATCATCCCAATTACCTCCAAAATCTATCATACATGCCCGTAACATATCCTCAAGAGTCTGAATGGTACGCTCAGCTTGTCCATCAGTCTGCGGGTGAAATGTCGTGCTAAGGCTCACTTGAGTTCCCAAACCCTCTTGGAAGGATTTCCAAAAATTAGCTGTAAACTAAGTTCCTCTATCTGAGATAATAGATGCTGGGACACCATGGAGTCGCACTGTTTCTTTAACATAAAGCTTTCCATAATCTTCTGCCACATATGTTGTTCTGACTGGTAAGAAATGAGCTGATTTTGTGAGTCTATCCACAATCTCCCATAGAGAATCATATTTATGTCGAGAACGGGGTAAGCCTGTAATGAAGTCCATGTTAATCACTTCCCACTTCCAAGTTGGAATTTCTATAGCTTGCAAGAATCCGCCCGACTTTTGGTGCTCGATTTTCACTTGTTGACAGCTGGGATATTGAGCTACGAATTCTGCTATATCTTTCTTCATCCCATTCCACCAATATATGGATTTAAGATCATGGTACATTTTCGTTGCTCCAGGGTGGACAGAATAACGGGAACAATGAGCTTCTCTCAATATTTGGTGGCGTACACCTGCCACATTAGGAACACATAATCTGCCTCGGCATCGAAGAACTCTGTCTCCTACAACCTCAAATGACTCCTCCTCCTTCTGATGGATAGGTGCTTGACTGCGTCCCTTCAGGACAATATGGACATTTCACGCATTCAGGCCCATGCTCAGAATTTAGAAGAAAGCCTACAACAGCAAAGAAGTGAGCGTGAGCATCATAGGGGACATAGAAAGAGGGCTAGATTTTTTGGGTCCGATGGGTGAGTTTATAGGCGGGTACAGACAACAGTTTTCTAGGCATTCACGCCTTTCTATGACTAGTGCGCTTCCACGGTTTTCAGGCCAGAGATTTGATAGATTTACTCGTTCCGGGCTTTTTTGGGGTCTCAGTTCAGATGTGATTCGGGTCAGGCGAGGCCACCCATACGATGATGTTCCCAGTGTGGGAAGTTAAATTGGGGGCAGTGCCAATCGGGTTCAGAGGTTTGCTATTCATGTGGTCGACCAGGCCATATTATGCGTGATTGCCCCTCAGTTTATGGTAGAGGTAGGACCCAACCTTCAGGGTCGGTAGCCGGATCTTCAGCATCTGTACGCTCTATGGGGCCAGGTTCACATGCGCCAGTCGGCCATGGTAAAGGCAGAGGGAGAGTTCCTAGTTCTAGCGGTCCTCAGCATCGTATTTATGCTTTGGCTGGACGCTAAGATCTTGTGTCTTCTCCTGATGTGGTCACAGGTATGTTATCAGTATTTTCTCATGATGTATATGCTTTGATTGATCTGGGCTCCACATTGTCATGTGTTACTCCGTATATTGCGGGTCGATTTAGAGTCGAACCGGAGTCGATCAAACCTTTTGAGGTGTTTACACCCGTTGGTGAATCAGTAATAGCTAGCCGAGTATATAGAAACTGCATAGTTGTGATTTGTGACCGTTGTACTATGATTTACTTGCATGAGTTAAAAATGGTAGACTTTGATGTTATTATGGACATGGATTGGTTGGCTTCTTGCTATGCCAATGTTGATTGTAGAATGAAAATGGTTCGTTTCCAATTTCTGGGAGAACCAGTTTTAGAATGGAATGGGAACACGGCGTCACCAAAAGGTAGGTTTATTTCCTATCTAAAGGCAAGGAAAATGATCACAAAAGGATGTATTTATCATCTAGTTCGGGTTCAAAATGTAGAAGTTGAATCGCCAACTCTTCAGTCAGTTCCCGTGGTGAATGAATTTTCGGTTGTGTTCCCGGAAGAGCTTCCAGGCCTCCATCCTGAGCGGGAGATTGATTTGGCTATTGATGTGTTGCCAGACACTAAGCCTATATCTATTCCTCCTTATAGAATGGCTCCCGCAGAATTGAAAGAGTTGAAGGAGAAATTGAAAGACTTGCTTGAGAAAGGCTTTATTAGACCTAGTTGGGTCGTGACATCTTGTCCCGTAATTCTCCTTAACTACTTGTTTGCATCACAGCTATGCATCATAGTCCTTCTAGTGTTCTGTCAATTCTTGTTCTTATCATGAAATCCTCACAAAATACACCCTTTCCTTTTTTCTTTCATCGAGTCTTCATCTTCCTTTATGATACTACAACTTGTACACATATATATAAATATATATCTCGAATTTTCTCAGTTTTCTTCATGATCGTATCTTTGCATCTTTCACACAACCATTGTCTTATAATTTCAATTTGTTTTCCCTTGGGTAAGCCTACTAACTCACTAACCTTCTTCTTGTTGTCGGCGCCACATAATTCCCTTTAACCATTTCATTGACACCTCCTCCTTCCTTTAGTCCTCATAGTTTCTTTTACTTGTAAAATGCCTGTTTTCATTAGTCATCCTTTACTCTTAGGTTAGGAAACTTTGGAGTGTTCCATTACGAGTGCGAATCCCTTTTGACGCTGAAAATCTCTTCTTGAGGTATTTTCTTCCCTTAAATAGGTGTACCAATCATGGGTTCACAGCCATTCTCCTGGTTAAATCTCAGGAGTTTAAAATTTTCTCGTCGCTCTCATAAGACTTGTTTATGTCTTCTCAAGGATGCACCTTTGTCCATTATTTATAACCTTCTTGGTTCTGGTTATGAAGATGTATAGGTTGGTTTCGGGTCCTCACGTTCATTCTTTGTCACGTACAACATTACTCTATCTCCCGTTGATTTATTTAAATTTGATCCTATCGCCTGCTTTCCTGCTTTCATCCTAACCTTTTCCTCTAATATATATTACCTGATCCTCAATGGGTATATGTTTTTCTTGTTCAAGTTTCTCTCCCCTTCATGATATCATAATCTTTTTTTTCCTAATGCTTGTGCTTACATATTTGGTCGCTTTACAACTATCTAACTTTAATTCCCGAGAAAACACAATCCTGATTCTCTCTATAGCGCTTGCTACCTCAATTTTGACATACAACACAATCAATATTTTTAACATGTCGTAACATCAATCATAAGGGTATACATAATACTTGATGTAGCCACTTGTGACTTATCTTTTTATCGCTTTTCAACACCTTTTCTTGCGAGATATCCCATTGCCATTTGATTTTGTCTTGAATCTGTGGCTTTAATACATCTCCCCTCTCTTTTTGCCCAGCTAGCCAGAGAATTCCAATGGTAAAGCTCATATGCTCCTAATTTCCCTCGGGCTATTCTAGTTTCTCGTATCCTTTTTTTGTATGTCTAAATCTGTAGGTCTTCCTAGAATATCTTTCTATGCCCTAACTGTGAATCCCAGCGATATAACTTAAAAATCTTTACTCGTACTTGTACCCTGTCTCTTTGTCTAAAATAATCAACCTCACATCCTTTACTTTCCTGTAGCAACCGAATCGATCTTTGCAATATTTTATCTTTACTTGTACACCTACTCTCTTCTCTTCTTACACATAAACTGACATCGCACCTAATTTCTCTATCGTCAATGACATTCACAACACCCATCCAAAAAAATTTGAGGTAAAGCCTTCTTATAAGGATTAGCTAGAAATACACCACATATTCCTAAGGTTGATACAATATCTACTTCCTTCGTCAGCCAAGCAACATCACATTTAGAAGTTAGATAAACAATCGAAAAAATAATCATAATTACAATCCAACTTACCTAACCATTTCTCGTTTTTGAGTTCAAGGTCATCATTAATACCCGAAGTAACTTGGCCATAATGATTCTCAGAATAGTACCAACTATCAAATACTAAAAATCCCCTTAAAGTCGAATGACTGGTGACTTCTAAATCCCAATGTAAATTCACTTCATATAGGAAAGTTCGATAAAAAGAGTCTGAGTGCCTGTCATCAACCCGTCCTATATATATATATAAACTTCTAGAGTAAAACATTCCCCTACTCTTTAACTTCCTTTCCCTTATCAATGTCTCTTCGTTATCTCTTACTCACTAATCTATGAATCGTAATGCCGCATTTTAATTCTTAGTTCCAACTTTCCCTATATCTTCAATATATCTCAATTCTCGGAAATCTCAAATGCACTCATTCCAACTCCTTTAATTACTAATCACTTTTCCTCTCCAGTTCTTCCCTTAAATTAAAATCATTGTAAAACTTCTATTTGAAAGTGTCTCATAATGGTTCATTCAATCATGACTTACCAAATATCCGATTGTCACATTTTCCCTTCATTCTTTCTCTATCGCATAGACATTCAAATAATTTAATTTGTAAAAATTTTGGCAGAATTTCCTTTATACTTCTTACTGTCTCATTCTTGCACACAGCTCAGAAAACACATCCAATGCCTCACAGGGCGATCACAAATACTCGTAACATCTAGCTCGAGTTCTTATATCGAATTCTATCAATATCAATAAGGTAGGAAACACACCTTTCGGAGTAACAACTTCAATTCTCATCAATTACCTCATAGCGGCATAATCAACTGCTCATCCACAATCAAAACATTTAGGATTAGAATCAGGGACATCACATCCTATAATTTAGCTCTACAGCACGATAAAAAATGAGAAAGAAAGGTCAATCATTCCTAAATGCCCTACAACCTCTTGTTTATAAGTGTGGCGTGCTTCACACCCATAAACAAGACTCTACTGGACACGGCTCGTAGACACTCCCAAGGATGAACTGCTCTAATACCACTTTTGTCACGATCCAACCAGAGGGCCATGACGGGCACCCAGAGCTAACACCCCGAGCACCTCTAACATGCATCTCATAATCATCTCTAGTGGACCATAAAGGTAGCTCATGGATATCATAATCTGTAAGGACATATATCACAACATAACGGAACATATCTATATAATCTTCAACAATTATGCCTATTATCACCAGCCGACAAGGCTACTAAAAATGTTATAAAACGATATGAACCGGTAGGGTTATGAAATGTCTAACTGTACACCAATGTCTACGAGCCTCTACATAGAATACAAGTGACCATAAGGACCAATACCAAATAGACTGCAGCTCCGAAGTAAGTGGAGTACTCCTGAGAATCCATGAAACTCCTAGGGGTCGGATCCGTCTACCTACCTACCTGCGGGCATGAACGCATCGTCCACAAGAAAGAACGTCAGTACGAATAATGTACTGAGTATGTAAGGCATGAATAACAACATAATAAGAAATAGCAAACATAACATAAGATAAAGATAACCAGTGCATCTGATTTGCCTCGTAAGGCGGATATCATACATGCTTAGCTTTTAAAGAAACATTTCTCATATCCATATGTATAACATATTCATTAGCCCGTGTCCGAGCCTCCCGCGTCCTGTGTAACCATCTCATGCCGCCCACTAGTGGTGCTGCCGGGCCATATAGGCATGGTGTTAATATCATTATCCATATCCGGCCATTACGCCCACCATAGTGGTTCTGCTCGGCCATATAGGTACTGTGTAATAATATATAACATAAGCATGCATGAGAGCCCAATCAAAAATTACAACTCTATCGGAGTGACGTAAGGTCAATAACCTCCGATTTATATTATAGAACAATTATCATCATTATATCTCACCTTGAAGGAACAATTATTATAAGGTGAGATCAACAACGATGAATAAAATCGAGAAAATCATGAAATAAGCTCAATAATATCAGAATAGCTTTAAAATCATAAGATTTGGAATATCTAGAATTAAAATCATCATCATCATGTTCATCATAGAAAACATCTCATCTTTAGTATCATAAGAAGGTTTCAAAAATCATGAACTTCTAACTTTTGGAAGTAAGAAGGTTATGGAAACATATATGGAATCACAACATAGGAATCATGCCTTTTGAAACAAAGGGACTAGCCTTAACATATCTTTTTGGTCTCTTATTACTTAACGCTTATCCTTCCAATCTCGTAACTCTACATTCAAGAGAATTCATACCACTGTTAGGCTTATCATCATATGCTTATCTTAAATCTTCAAATTAATTCCTTTTAAAAGCTGTTGACATTCAGGCAGCATCTCCCCTTGTTATATCCCTAGCCCGAAATCACAATACCAATAAAACAACAACAATAGCAATACTAATATCAACTACATCATCATCAACACCAATATACTCCATAAAACATCCCACACGATGTTTTTCCCAATTTCTCAACCAACCATAACAACATCCATAATACCATAATCAAAGCATTATATTCAATTTAATCTCAAATTAATCCAAAATCTCCTTGCAAATTCATCCCATAGTCATCATCTTCACTTTAATACTTTGCAACTCCTCTACTATGATTCTCTTCTTTTATAGGACTTGTTAAACCTTCAAATCAACGTAATCATAAGAAATAGGATGGAGAACATACCTTACACTTGAAGAACCTTACCTCACTCAACTTTTTCCAAGACCCAATTCATCACAACATTAATTAGAGACAAGAGCAATCCTTCTCCATGAATTAGCTTGGGGTTTCAGAGTTTGATCCTCTTTTGTGATTGTATAGAATGTTTTGGAATGGTGGAGAACCTTCAAGAACACTCTTATAATGGAGAGACAAGTGTGGGAAATTGTAGAGAGGGGTGGAGATGTTAAGAGAATTCTAGAGGGTTGTGGAGTTAAAGAAAAATGAATAAAACGAAGTGTAGAGGCCCTTTTATATGTGCCAAACTCGAGTTGGGCTGGGTCACCACATAAGTGGGATTTTAAGTGAGCTTTCCAGATTTTTTGCCCAGGTTGGTATTCCTCTAGCTGTCCATTTTAAAACGCCCATAACTCCCTACTTCGATGTCGCATTGACAAACGGTTTGTTGCGTTAGAAACTCGACTCGACAAAATTTATTTTAGGATCTTGAAACACCTCAAAAATCCTTATATACCAGGAGATATACCCTTTTAAAGTTGACCAAAAATCTGCTTAAAATTTTGCCAACTTTTTTGAAATTTTTGACAAACTTATTTTCTTCGATTTGCTTGGTCCCGAAATCTTATGAAACTCTCCATACATGATATTTATCATTAATAATACTTGATAATGGTCATGTCCTTTGGTTCAGAGGTTGTCCTTCCCGGTTACGACTTACGAGATCATAATTCATTCTTTACTTCATTGTTACGTACTTTCCATGGCTTGTACCTTCCAAAACTTCATGAGACTGATACTCCATTAATACGGTGAAGTACGTAGCATGATCATGCTCTAAAAGTGTGAGGTGTAACACCATTAATTCCGAGAGGTTCGGATGGTCTCTTAATGTGTATATTCGGTTTGATTCCCAATGTGCTCAGGTGCATTTTGGGACTTGGGTTGGGAAGTTGGTTTTGAGGTATTAGGGGTTGACTCGGTCAACAAGATATTCGTTGGGAATTTTGAGGCCCCGAGCGTGTTTGTAGCATGTTTTTATATATGTCTACATATATGGCATGTGAGCAGATGGCCTCAGGTGATAGTCGGGATTTTGAGTTGAGATTGTGAAACTTGAGGGATTCTAGTGTAGGCGGCACCAGTACCACGGAAGCGGTACCACTTTAGCAGTTACCCTGCCGCTGTAGCGATCAAGGGACCATTGAAGCGGCACATCCGAAGCCGTAGAGTGTGCGCGGAAGCGGTGTCGAGCAGTTAGATTCATTAAATGAGTGTTAAAAGCCCTAAGTTCCTCATTCATTACCATTTCGAAAACTAAGCTATTGGGAGTATTTCAAGGCAATTCTTGTGGGAAAATCATTGTGGTAAGTCCTTCCATCTTCATTGCTACTCCATGTTCCAATGATCACCTTAGGAATCCATTATCATGCTATTTTCATTAAGAGCTTGAGGATTAAAAGAGGGTTCAATGGGTTTTATTTTAGGCTATTAAATCTTGATTTATGGATTGGGTTAGCTTCTTGAAGCATGGAATTGATGATTAGAATCTATTATTGCATGATTCATTCCTAATAAGTGGCTAATTTATGGAATTGGAAGTTAGGGTTCATACCCAAATTTGGGGGTTTTCCTTAGAACCCGAATTTAAGTGATTTGTTAGTTCTTCTAGCTTATTATTATATGTTTGCCCAATTCGATGGTCATTACCAAACTTACACTTATCCTCACATAGTGATGTCTAATACTCTACCACTGTTGAATCGTTGACCTTCCATTGGTACGCCAGTGTCACACATTCCATCATAAAGCCGTGATGAAGCTGAAGCTTTCCCAAATCAATCATATCATCTAGCAAACCACTATTGTTAAGCCGCCATCAATGCACTTTGTCAGTTCCGAGAAACATGAGAATCCGGTGACCCTCTGAACTATCTTTCCCATTCTCAAGAACTCCCACAATAATGAGTCTGATCGCGCTTCCACATAACAATTAAGTCTAATCGCGACTCAACACAATTGAATCCTTAAGCCATGACTAGATACTGAGCTTGATCACACGTCTGAATCTGATTAACACATCCTGTACCATACCACAACACTACATAGATCAATCATTCGTATAAGAATTTAAGGACGAGTTTCCACCCTCCGTGGGCGATTAAGACGAGAAAGTCAAGATACCAATTGGGATCAACTAGATACCAATTTGAATGAAGTCGAATGAGAGAATGAAAGAATTGGATGTTTCCTAAATTTCCTATAGCCTCTTGCAGATAAGTACAGAGCTCATAGTATCGATCTAGGAGACTCTACTAAACACACTATTGTATTATAAACCAGATAACCTAGGACTTTGATACCAACTTTTCACGACTCAATTTCACTTAGTTGTGCGGGCACCTACTAGTCCCACCTCAGTAGGTAAACCCTTAACTCGGCATTCACAATTTATAGAACATAGTGGAAGAAAGAAAAATAACGTAAGTCTCACAAATATAATATAAATAAGTGCGGAAGTAAAAGAAATCCGCTCCAGTATCTGGTCCGGTCATACTAGAGCATTTAAACTAATTACTACAAGTCTGAGTAGTAATACATAATAGTCTTAAAATCATGTCTCAGAATGTAAAGCAAGACCTAATAATAGGAAGAGTCTTCGGGCAGCGAACGTCCTCATGCTCACCCTGAAGAGACTCGAATTAGCAATCCTCGAATATCAGCCACGAGGGTCGGAAGTAGATCTATCCTGGTACTCTGTATCCATAAAAGAATGCAGCAAGTGCAGGTTAGTACAAACAACAAGTACTGGTAGGTATCATAGGCCGTCCTCAGTTAGCTAACATATATACAGAAAGTAAATGAAACATAGGCATGCTCACAATCAAGTACAAGTGTAATACAGTCTCATCAACATATATCAAGTCCTGAATTCAAATAAGTATTCAAACCATCAGCTACCAACAAAGTTCCATAACCAATCAAGTCTATAGTGAAGTATCTGAACCGGAGTGTTCCTAGTCTCATCATATCCGATCAAGCCTGTTGTTAAACATCTAATCTCAAGTGTTCTAAGTACTCATCATAACCGGTAAAATATTCAATCAAGAATCCGATCAAGAATCCACAACACAACAACAATCCAATTACAATGATGATAACAAGTGCAGTGCAATGCAATGCAATTCAATGATATAGATGATATACTGCAATGGCCATAGGTCAATACCGTGTACACACATTCCTCAAGCGGAACATCACGTCTCGACAGTCATGACCCATATGGGACCCGCAAAGTCCAGGTACTATGTCGCTCCGTAACATAGCCTAGAGACGACCTTTCCACCCTTCACAGTTGCCAACCATCTCGTATCACACAGCCTAGAATGGTCACACAATCAGTATAATACCTCCCAAGTGTTTCCAAGAAACAACATAGGCCACATTGTCACCTCCGGTCAAACGTACCTTATATATATATATATATGCAAGATGAGTGTTCAATATATGATTTAAGTATGAAAATAACACAAACAAGATCTCATATCAACCTCATATCAATTTGCAACGTGCCCCATATGGGCACCTTTTAATTATCAATCTCATCTCAATTTTATGCTCTCCGACAAAGACCTCAGAGGCTACACTCTCTCACTTATCGTCATCAGTACCACAACCATGCAATATCAATGTATTAGGGAAATAAGTATGAATACGATGCAATGTAATATCGACAACCAATTCAATCCCAAACAGCACCACACAAGGGACACAAGTAATATCAATAATAAGGCTACACAATAAGCCACAATGGAATCACAATTCTCGTCTCAATATCAATCAAGTAAAGTCCCCAATATCATAGCTAAGATATTTCACTAATGACTAATATCTAATGTATCAATGTGGTAACGAGCCAATAAGTAAATAGAACAAGATAAGTCAACAACACAACGCGGTGGCTAGCCCCTAAATCAAACAACAAGGCCGAACCTAAAACAATATCCAACCCGACTTCATACTCGAAGGTCCACATGTTTTCTCCAACACAAACTAACTATACATATGCTTCGCTAACCAAAGTCTAATCAGAAGGTAAGCTGTAACCTAAAGGTTGAACAACAAATTCGAAGTGTCAATCATGCTCCTTGACCTTTTGTTGCGCCTCAAAGCAATGAAAGTCTAGCCATATCTGAATATGGAATAAGAATCAAGAAAAAACATCATTCAATCCTTACTTCTATTCAAGACCTAAATCCTAACCTATGGAATGGGTTTTATGAACTAGAAAGATAAAATTAGGAATCTATAGGTCTCAACATGAAATTAATGTTCTAGGTGATCAATTCCCATCAATTATAATGTAGAAGAACTAACAAATCACTTAAATTTAGATTCTAGTCAAAAACCCCAACATTGGGTATAAACCCTAGCTTTTCAATTAAAGAATTAACCTTTAATAATGGATGATACATGCTTAACAATATTGAATACCTCAGATTCTATGATTATCTTAGGCAATTTCATCAACATAATCAACTTAGGAAGTCTAAACCCCCTTTTAAGAAACTTTCATGAAAACCCATTTAATTCATCTTTGATTCTATAGATTTCTAGCATTAGATCATGATTAGGAATAATAACTTGTGGATTCTAAGACCAAGAAAATTACCTTGAGGATGAATCTGCCCTCAAACCCTTAAATTTGCCTCCAAAACTTAAGGTTATCAGAATAGAATAATCACATAAGGGTTGGGGTTTTATTAAGTAATTAGATGAAGAAACAGCCCGTCAATCGCTTCTGCAATCACAGGACCGCTATAACGGTCCCGCTTCAGCAGTCACCCCTCTGTGATAGCGTTTACCTAGAAATGAACTTAGTTGCTTTTGTTGCGTGGCCATCGCACGAACTCATGGCCTTAGAATTCCCAATGGATGTCTCGTTAACTGATTCATCCCCCGTTATAGCAAAACTAACTTTCCACCCTAAGTCAAAAAATGCACCCGAGTGCATTGAGAACCGAACCGAATACTCCAACGTATTTTAAATGACCATCCGGACCTCTCGGAATCGATAGATTTTTGATAAAGGCCTGTTTAACCAAAAGTCAACTTTGGGTCAAACCATTTTCACTTTAAGTCTAATTTTACAAAACCTAACCTATTTTGCATTCGATGACCTCAAAAATCATACCACTAATCTCCGCGGGTCAATTATATGCTGATATAGCTCGAGAAAGAGTCAACAGGGTCAAACTAGCCGTAACGACCAAATAGGTCGTTACAAAATCCTCTTGTGGTAGGTTTTCTAACCATTAGACTTTATTAATTATCTTCTATTTATCTTCCTTAATCTCTAAATCATGCTAGAAACCATTAGAATCAAAGAGGGAAGATGAGTTTTTATGATACATTCTCGAAATGACTTCTAGACTTCCTAAATGGAAATTGATCGTGAAATTGACTAGTTTAAGCATATAATTTGATGAATTCATTGTGAATAAGCTTAAATCTTCCATTTTTAGTGATTAATTTGATGATTGGAAAGTTAGGGTTCATACCCAAAATTGGGGTTTTAACTTTAATTGAATTTGGCCTAATCTTGAGATATAGTAGTTGAATAATGGGTTTTGATCATCTAGAGTGTGAGTTGTATATTTCACTTTCAAAATGGTCGTTCTACTCTTGTGGGCCCGTTTTCCCCTTTCTCCATAGTTGGATTTGACCTAAATGATATATGGCAATATGGGTGTTGTTTTTCTTGATTTCTAATATAAAATTCAAATATGAATAGACTTTGAGTAATTTTGAGGTGCAACAAAAAGGCGAGGCAAATGTTGATTGTTCGAGGCTCCTGTTCAGCATTCCAGGTAGGTTACGACTTATCTTTTAGTTAGACTCCAATTAGTGAAGCATATATAGGAGTTAGATATTCAGGGGGAAAGCAGGCTAAGACTGAGGGTATGGAGTTGGGATGGAATTCTATTAGGTTGGTTGCTGTTGATTGTGGCTTGTTGCCATGTTATTGTGATTAGGCTTGTTGCCTTAGTTGTTGTGCTGTGATATATGTTTGAATTCGTTTCTCTTTTGTTGTGTCATTTATCATCAGAGAAAGGAAGGATAATGAGATTAGGCTTGAGCGTGAAGTATACTTATGTTAATACATAGTTGAAATCTTGATTATGATTTACTGATCATAATGATATCATGCATGGCATACAAGCTCATTTCACATGTATATTGATATTGAGTTATGGCTTGATACTGGAGATAATAAATGAAAAAAAGGAATATATTGGTGACACAAGACCTAGTCATGAGGTGTGTCTGTCATTCTTTGAAGTGAAGAGGTGTCATAGACTCTCTATGTGGATTGAACTAGTTTGTTAATTCATTCCATGGTTGAGTTATCTAAGTCTTGATATGACTTATGGAGTTGTGACATCTTGCACCTTCATTGTCATTTGAGCGCATTGGTTTACGATGTTTTACACTCATTTCTTTATCCATACATTCATATATGATGGAAATGATTCAGAATTGAATGATGAAACACTTATGGTATCTATGAAAGAAAATGATTCAAATGCCTGATGGGACATTTTTATGGATGATGTGATATGATATGTGAATGCGAGTTCGAGGTTCTTTCCAGACGGATGGTAAATGGCTCACGGTCTGAGGCTCTTTTAGGAATGAGGGTGTATAAATCCGGGTCTGAGGCTCTTTCCGGACGAATGGTACATAGACACCATGGGTTCCATGCGGGTCATAACTATTATGCGAATAATGCCTTAAGCATATGTGTACAGGTTTGAGGTACTTAGCTAGTGCATTACATTGCACATCATTACATTTCATCCTACATTATCATAGGGTTCCTTAATCCTGATTTCAATATGGTTTGTTTGTACTATTGTTATGGTATAGATTTGATTATAGTTTGGACAAGACTTCTGGATTACTAACTCTATCTATGTTCAGGACTTAGATTTGTGATCAATGATTTGAGAAGTATTAAGACTAGGCAGACTTGCAGTTTAGAAGCTTCACTTAGGCCTATGACTTGGAAAGTGAGATTATATATGATGTCTGTACGGGTGGAAGTCCTTGATTTATTATGATGATGTGGTTTGTGAGTATGCTTGATTGCTTATTCGCCCACGTGTTGATTTCTTTCTTCGTATATGTGAACTACTTAGTGTCGACCTATGATACCTACCGGTATTTGTTGTTGTACTGATGCTACTCTTGTTGTACCCTTCTTTTAAGTATAGAGTCTATTACTAGTTCTAGTTCCAGTCCTAGAGAGTGATCTGAGTCTACTTGATAGGGATTCCAGGGTGAGCTTTTGGGCTAGATCCGCTACCCGGAGACTCTTCTTTTCTATTTAACTATCTACTTTGTATTCCTGAGACAGTATAGATATTTGAGATTTGTATTTCCTATCAGACTTAAATCTATGTGTAGTGGCTCTTATACTAGTCCAAACTAGATTTTGGGGTTATTATTACTTCCGCACTTATCATTTATACAAATTGAATATGTTAGTTAAATTATTATTTATTTCTTTAAATTTCTTATAAATGACTAAAGTGATTTGGGAATGGTTTGCCTACCTAGGGGGATTGTATAGGTGCCATCACGATTCACGAATTGGGTCGTGATAAGTTGGTACAGAGCCCTAGATTACCGGTCATACAAGTACACAAGCATGTCTAGTAGAGTCTTGCGGATCGATACGATGAGCTCAGTGCTTATCTACGAGAGGCTTAGGACATTTAGGAAACTTCCAATTCTTTCATTATTTCATGCTACTATATTCAAATTGGTATCTAGTCGATTTCAATTGGTATTTGAATTTCCTTGTCTTATTCTCCCACGGATGGTGAGAACTTGTTCCTAATTTCTTATGCGAACGATTAGATATGATGTGGCGCGGTAAACTGAGAGGTGTGTTGTTATGATACGGGTGCGTGATCCAAGTTTAGTTTCCAGCTATGACTTGAGGTTTCAGTTGTGTGGGATAAGGGTTAAGCCTCGTTAATTATGGGGGCTTTCTTGAGAAATGGGAGAGATCGTACAAAGGGTCAATTGACCTCCCTGTTTTCAGCATTGGTTGCTCGAAAGAGGAAAAAGTGCACTAATGGCTTAACAAGAGTGATTTGTTCGATGATATGATTGGTTTTGGGGAAAGTTTCAACTTCATCAAGGCATTATGATGGTGTGCGTGGCACGAGTATATTAATAACAGGTGAATGATTCATCAGCGGTAGGGTAAATGTCGATATGCGGGGACAAGTGTAAGTTTGGTAAGGATCATCGGATTTGGGCAAAAGAATAGTGACCGTGTGTAATAAAAAGAGAAGTTGAGGATAAGGACATGGAGGACTACTTTTGTGGAAAATATGTAGCGAGGTAAGATTTCTTAGGGTGCATTGTTGTGAGTACTTTTGCGTTATGGGATGGAGGCACAAGAAAGAGGATTTGGATAGATCAATCTCCGCTATTAGGAAGGGAACATTTGGTATATGGAATGCTCATTAGAATAAGGTTGCATTTGGTATGAGAATGGATTACGTATTCAGTCATGAGAAGTTGAGTTGGGCTTCAACGTGACTATATGGTAGTGGCTTGTGGGTTCTTCCAGGAGAGTGGTTATTAATCCTATATTGGAAAGCAAGGTTACTTGTGACGAGTTCTGTGGTTCTGGTCTTTCAGTAAAGGGCGTGATTATCGAGTCTTCGTGTTTAGGGAAATGGTTAAGGGTGTTCCGTTCGACAAGTAAGGCAAGGGGTGATTCTTTGCGTGTGAGTAGCGTTTAAAGGCATTGAAGTGGTAATTAAATGATGAGGTTCAAATTTATTCGAGTTGTAGAGAATATTTCAGAATTTGAGTTAAGGGAATTTGACTAAAGACTTCACAGATTTTAGTCAGAGTATTAGTGGGACTGTGTGTAATATGCTGGATTTAGAAAGTTTTCAGTTTTAGAGTTGAGTTAAGGGAACTCTAGTGTGTAGAGTGTGTGGTACACTACTATCTCCAGGATTGACTCAGTTAGTTTGCAAAACTTATGATTATGCGGTATTCTATGGAGTGTGTTCGAGAAATAGTTAGACGGTGACGATGACGACGATTTGAAGGGTAAAGAAAAGGTTTAGTTGATTGAGAATCGATAAGAAAGAGGTACATCTTCGGGATTACTTGGGTCTATATATATTGTGGTGTTGTTATCTTGCATAATTCAGATGAGGTATGATTCTTGAGTAAGCTTAAGGAATGAAGTCTATAGGAATAGACTAAGTGATATGATGAAAATTCGTGAGGTTTCGTTATCAGCGGCTAGTGAGAAGCAAATTTCAGTTAACTGACACGTTAAGGTTTATGGAAGTGGCTTGTGTGGTACATAGTTGGGTATCTTTGTGACACTCTTCAATGGATGAGCTTGTGTGGTTTACGAGAAAGGAATCGTGGAAATCCCTATTATGTAAGGGCTAGAGCTATATTTTCGAGATGAGACCGTATTAGTGATAGTGTATTATGCGGCAAGTAATATTAACTGAATATCTCGGGAAATTACTTTTGGGATATTAAGGAATTGGGAATGGTTGTGCGAGGTTAGCGTAAGAGATTGCGAGGTTTGATACTTTTAGAATAGTGATAGACGTATCTATGTGTTACAATGGGAGATTCGAAGGTTAAAGAGGTATTACATAAGGCTACGGGTTTTGCGTCAAAAAGTTTGAGGTTGTATCAGATTTGCGTATCGTGTAAAGGTTGAGAAACATGAAGATGGCAATCATGAGAGCTAGTTCTTTGGTACTAAGTTGACAACTTAGATGGGACTTAGCTTTTGCAATCGAGAGTGACAGATGTGGTTGATTGTGCGCGAGGAAAAAATTAGAATTGGCCGCCAGCGATATGTAATAGGACTGTGATTGGTTTCAAAAAATTAGAGTAAGTTCGACTGACTATTAGTGATATTCAGGGATTGTACCTTCATTCCAGGTCAAAATTGTTTGATTAGAGCTTGATGGACTATGTATATATTTTCTAGAAGGACTTACCTAACAAATCACATTCACGGATTCGATGGGGTACAATTCAGATTTGAGCTATGATAGGTTATCGAGCTTTATCAGGATTTGCAAATGGACTTGATATTTTAGCACAAAAATCTATTCAAAAAGATATAATAGTTTACGTCGGTACTTGGTAATGATTTGAGGATTTACTATGATTGCAAGAGGTCTCTAGGGTGATCAGATGGTTCCCTACAGACTTGGCTCAGGGAGGCATTCAGTGGTATGCTTCATGTATTGTGATTTGAATGTCTAAGAAGAATTGGAACTAGCGAAGTTGGCTATGAGTAAGATCAATTGATGGAATTTCTTAAAGTTGCTCCAGTAAATCAATTATTATTTTCTGGAAAGAGTAACTCATGGTTTCGGGCTTGTGTTTTTGTGTTTCTAAGAAATCATGGTGCAAAGAACAGCTTTAGACGGGTGGAAGTTTTATTAGTTTAGAATGGGCTATGATTGTTCTACATCTGAAGGTCCATGTTATTTTGAGAGATGTTGTGGGACCTATTGGTTGCATTCAGAGGTATGGCTATATCGAATCAGAGAATTCCAGCAGAAACAGTTCTTATATTCGGGGATCAGTTGTGGAAGAAATTTGAGTATGGAAAGTCTGGAAAATTCGATCTTCGAGCTAAATTAAGGAAGTTTGACTGATAAGGAATATGGATAGTGTGTTTGGTGTACTTCTAGCCTAGAGGCTTTCGAGTGGTTATAATATAGATTCCTTGGTTACCGTCGGCTATATACTCTCTTTCTTCATTCGAGGACGAACGATTGTTTAATTGGTATCTGATGTAACGACCCATTCTATCGATATAGTGTTTTTGACCAAAAGATGACTTTTGGGTAAACAAATATTTTTTGAAATTCCGTCAAATCCGAGAGGTCCAGATGGTCGTTTGTGACTTGGTGGGATGTTCAGTTTGGTTCCCAAGGCACCTAAGATCGTTTTGGGTATTGGGTTGGAAAGTTGGCTTTAGGCTATTGGGGGTTGACTTGGTCAAATAGATCTAATTTGGAAATTTTGAGGCCGCGAGTGAGTTCGTAGCGAGTTTTTATGTGTGTATACATACATGTTTTGTATCTGTATCGGGTTGGAAAGTTGGCTTTAGGCTATTGGGGGTTGACTTGGTCACATAGATCTCAGTTGGAAATTTTGAGGCCGCGGGTGAGGTCGAATCGAGTTTTTATCTGTGTATGCATATATGTTATGTATCTGTAGGCCTCGGGTGATAGTCGGATTTCAAGTTGAAACTTGTGAAAACCAAAAATATTTGGTATCTAGTGTCTGCTGTAGTGGCACCAGACTCGCGGTAGCGATCTTGCTATAGAGATGGACCGACTGCCATATCGTGTGTGATAAGTTTGTAGCGAGTCGCCACAGCGGAAGGCCATCCGCTGTGGTGGACTCATGATAATGGAAGGTGACCGCCATAGCAGCTGAGTGGGTCTTGAGATGGGTTGCCATAGCGGACAGAGTCCCGTTGTGGCGGATGCAATGTAGTGGAAATACGACCGCTGTCGGGTAGATTCTTTTATTTTTGCTAAGTCAAAAACCCTCAAACCCCACCATTTCTCTCATCACTCTCTAAGCATACTTTGAGCGAATTGAATAGCTCTTGGAGTAAATCCTCTTGTCGTAAGTTATCTAATCATTAGACTTAATTAATTATCTTCCTTAATCTTTAAATCATGCTAGAAACCATTAGAATCAAAGAGGGAAGATGTTTTTTTATGATAAATTCTCGAAATGACTTCTAGACTTCCTAAATGGAACTTGATTGTGAACTTGACTTGTTTTATCATAGAATTTGATGGATTCATTGTCAATAGGCTTAAATCTTCCATTGTTAGTGATTAATTGAGGATTGGAAAGTTAGGGTTCATACCAAAAATTGGGGGTTTCACTTTAATTCTGAATTTGGCCTAATCCTGAGATAATTTAGCAATTGAATAATGGGTTTTGATCATCTAGTGCATGAGCTACATATTTCACTTTCAAAATGACCGTTCTAAGCTTGTGGGCCCTGTTACACCTTACACGTTCAGAGCATGAGCGCGCCACGTATTTCACCGTATTAATGGAGTATCGGAGACGCCCCATGAAGTTTTGAAAGGTACAAGCCATGGGAAATACTTAACAATGAAGTAAAGGATGAATTACGATCTCGTAGATCGTAACCAGGAAGGACAACCTTGGAACCAAAGGATATGACCATTATCGAGTATAATTAATGATAAATATCATGTATGGAGAGTTTCGGAAGATTTCGGGATCAAGCAAATTGAAGAAAATAAATTTGTCGAAAATTTGGAAAAAAATTTGGCAAAACTTTGGACAGAATTTTGAGTCAACTTCAGAGAGGTATAACTCCTGGTATATCAAGAGTTTTGAGGTGTTTCAAGAGCCTAAAATGAAGTTTGTCGAGTCTAGTTTCCAATGCAACAAACCGTTCGTTGATATGACATCGGAGTAGGGAGTTATGGGCATTTTAAACGGACTGTTAGAAGCCCGCGAACCTACGCGGAAAATTCTAGAAACCACTTAAAAAGGCCCAACAATTTCGGCCTATTAGCGCAAAACCGAATTGGACTACTATATATACCCCTTAAGTCATCTAACTCATCTCATTTTTCACCATTTCTCACCTCCATACCTCTCTAGAATCTCCCACAACATTCATCCACTCTCCAAAGCCCCTTAAACATATCCCAAATCCTCTAGAATATTCTTCCAACTTCCACAACATGCATATATATATTCCTATAAGTCTATATGACAATTTTGGGTCATTTGTATTTCATTTTTAACATAGCCTCAAGCCCTAGGAAGTCATAGAAACTTCTCCAAACATATTCCAACATATTTCCAAGCCCAAACCAAGGATCAAAGTGAAGATTAAAGTGGTTAAGGATTTCCAAGTGAGGTCTACACTTGTCTCCTCTTCTTGAAGATGTTGGGGTGAGTATTTTTAAGGCGGAGAAACCATGGAATTGAAGTATTCTTGAATTTTGAGGTAAGATTTCATATTAGTTTCATGATTATGAGTTTGTTTGGTAATTATATTAAGATTTGAGGAGAAGGAAATTGGAGGAAAAGTTCAAATGTGCAATTGATGATATTTTGAGTTGTGAATTAACTTGAGTTATAATTATTAGTATGTTTTTAGAATAATATTTTTATGAGGGATAATAATGATGTTAAGGAATTGTTGTATACGAGTGTATAAGGGGTTGTATGAAGTTGTTGTTATGGATTGATTATGAAAAGAAGTTTTGGGATGGAATTGAGTATAGTTTGAATATAATCTTTTGATTATGAAATTATTGATGTTTTATTGTGTTTTGGGAGTTGTTTTGAAGGCTGGAGGGAGTAAAAGATATAGAGGAGATGCTGCCCGAATTTCGGCAGATTCTAAAGGGGTTTAATTTGAAGGCTTAAGATAAGCATATGACGATAAGCCTAACAATAATATGAATTCTCTTTAATGTAGATTACGAGCTTGGGAGGATAAGCGTTAAGTAGTTAAGGAGACCAAAAAAGTATGTTAAGGCTAGTCCCTTTCTTTCAAAAGGCATGATTCCTATGTTGTGATTCCATATATGTTTCCATAACCTTCTTACTTCCAAGAGTTAGAAGTCCATGATTCTTAAAAGCCTCTTATGATACTAAAGATGAGATGTTTTCTATGATGAACATGATGATGATGATTTTAATTCTAGAGATTCCAAAGTTTACAATTTTGATGCTATTATAAGATTATTGAGATTATTTCACGATTTCCTTAATTTTATTCATTGTTGTTGATCTCACCTTATAATAATTGTTCCTTCAAGGTGAGATATAGCGATGATGATTGTTCCATAATATAATCGGAGGTTACCGACCTTACGTCAGTCCAATAGAGTTGTAGATTTTAATTGGGCTCTCATGCATGCTATATATATATATGTATGTAAGTATTTTATTTAACGCCGTGCCTACATGGCCGGGCAGACACCACTATGGTGGGCTGCTTATGGATAATGATAATAACACCGTGCCTACATGGTCAGGCAGACACCACTAGTGGGTAGCTTACGCCCCGGACGCGGGAGGCCGGGACGCGGGCTCATAATAATAACACCGTCCCTATATGGCCGGGCAGCATAACGCGGTACCTATATGGTCGGGCAGTTTACTTACTTATATATATATATATATATAATGTTGATTTAAAAAGTTAAAGTTGGCATGCATGTTATCCGCCTAAAAAGGCAGTCAGATATACAGGTTGTCTCTTTATCTCACGCTTCTTTATTCTTGTTTATGTTCTTATTCATGCCTTACATACTCAGTACACTGTTCGTACTGACGCCCCTTCTTGTGGATGCTGCGCTCATGCCCACAGGTAGGCAGGGAGATGGATCAGATCCGTAGGTGCTTTATCAACAGATTCTCAGGAGCACTCCACTTACTTCAGAGTTCCAGTCTGTTTGGTAATGATCTTTATGATCACTTTTATTCTATGTAGAGGTTCGTAGATGTGTGCATAGTTACACATTTCATAACCCTACCGGTTCATATCATTGTATAACATTTTAGTAGCCTTGTCGACTGGTGATGATGGACATAATTGTTGAAGATTATATAGAGATGTGTCGTTATGTTGTGATATATGTCCTTATAGATTATGATATCCATGACTTATGTTTATGGTCCACCCAGAAATGTTTATGAGATATATGTTTAGAGGTGCTTAGTGTGTTAGCTCCAGGTGCCCTTCACGACCCTCTGGTTGGGTCGTGACAGACCCGTTTTCCCCTTTCTCCATAATTGGGTTTGACCTAAATGATAAGTATATCAATATAGGTGTTGTTTTTCTTGATATCTAATATAGAATTCGAATATGAATAGACTTTGAGTATTTGGATGCACAACGAAAAGGCAAGGCAAAGGTTTGATTGTTTGGGGCTCCTGTTTGGCATTCCAGGTAGGTTACGACTTACCTTTCAGTTAGAAACCAATGAGTGAAGCATATATAAGAGTTAGCTATTGACAAGAAAATCATGCTAAGCCTTCGGTTATAGAGTTGGGATGGGATTCTGTTAGGTTGGTTGCTGTTGATTGTGGCTTGTTGCCCTATTATTGTGATTAGGCTTTTTTCCTTAGTTGTTGTGCTTTGATATGTGTTTGCATTCGTTTCTCTTTTGTTGTGTTATTTATCATCGGAGAAAGGAAGGATAATGAGATTAGGCCTGAGTCGTGATGTATAATGTTAATACACTGTTTAATCTTGATTGTGATTTATTGTTGATAATGATATCATGCATGGCATACATTCTCATTTGACATGTATATTGACATTGAGTTATGACTTGATACTGAGGATGATAAATGAGAAAAAAGAATATAATGGTGACACAAGACCTAGTCATGAGGTGTGTCTGTCATAATTGAAAGTGAAGGGTTGTTATAGACTCTCTATGTGGATTGAAATGGGTTGTTGATTCATTCCATGGTTGATTTGATTTATCTAAATCTTGATATGACTTCTGGAATTGTGACTTCTTGCACCGTCATTGTTATTTGAGCATATTGCTTTACCATGTTTACACTTATTTCATCATCCATACATCCATACATGATGGAAATGATTCAGAATTGAATGATAAAAGACTTATGGTATCTATGAAAGAAAATGATTCAAATGCCCAATGGGAAATAGTTTCGAGTGATGTGATATGATCTGATATGATATGTGAATCTGCGTTTGAGTATCTTTTTGGACTGATAGTATATGGCTCCGGGTTCGAGGCTCTTTCCAGTCGAATGGTATATGGCTCCGGGCCTGAGGCTCTTTCTGGAATGAAAGGTATGTGAATCCGGGTCCAGGCTCTTTCCAAATGGATGGTACATGGACACCATGGGTGCCCGACGGGTCATTTCTATTATATGAACAATGCCTTTAGCATGTGTGTACCAGTTTGAGGTAATTGGCCAGTGCATTGCATTGCACACAATTACATTTCATTCTATATCATCATAGGGTTCCTTATTTCTGATTTCGGTATGGTTTGTTTGTACTATTATTGTGGTATAGATCTGATTACAGTCTGGACAAGGCTTGTGGATTAGTGACTCAACCAAAGTTCAGGACTTAAATTTGCAATGTAAGAAAAAATGTTATTAGCGACCAACATTAGCGACAGTTCAAAACATTGGTCCCTAAAAGCATACTTATAAGGACCTTATTTCAATGTGGTCCTTAAAATTTTCGTTTTGGCCTTGAGACCCGTTTTTCCTAAATTAAAGGGTGGAATTTAACCTGAATAGAAAGTAGTCAATATGGATATCATTCTTCATGGTTTCTTACAACGAATTTACATGTGAATAGAGTTTGATTATTTGGAGACGCTTCGAAAGACAAGGAAAATGTGTGGGTTCGTGGCAACTGTTCGGTTTCCAGGTAGGTTACGACTTCCCTTTCGATAGACTCCGGTTAGTTTTCCATATTCTTATAATAGAAGGAACGGAGAATACATGTGTAGGAATTGGAGATTTGGGATGGAATCCTAGTATGGTATTGTTGTGTGATTTGTATGTTTAGGCTTATGGCCTGTAGATTCTTTAGGATGCTTGATTTGGTTTTCGTGAGTATAAGTGGATTTTATGTGACATGGGAGTGGTGGGACCTATTTTCTGTGTCTCATGATGAGAATTTTCGTAATATGTGATTAAGTGTGTTATGCCATTAATAGTGAATCTAGTTGATAAATGGAAGGATAAAATGTACCAACGGTTGCAATTGAGGTCTAGACTGAATAAGAATGAATGCCTTGTGAGTAGGAGGTAAATTTACTGGTACTAAGCTAATAGGATAATAAAGGAAGAGCAGTAATATTGTATTGCTACTGATTTGACCTATATTGTTAGCTTGATGCCGCAAGTGAGTAACTGGTATTGAGAATTGTTATTACAACTTGTTTGTATTATGCTGGTACCTTAATTTGATGTTGATACATGGATAAAATTCTGTATGACTTGTGTAGATATTGATGATAGTGTTGGCATACCCATGTTGGTATTGATGACTTTGATATTTAGTTGGCGTACCCATGTTGGTACTTGTGACTCTGATATATTGTGGCGCACCTATCGTTGGTGTTTGTGATTCAGATATATTGTCGGCGCACCCATTGTTAGTGTTTATGATTCAGATATATTATTGGCGTACCATTGTTGGTACCTGTGATATGGAGCATGATTATTGGTGATGATACATGCATTGCACACCCTCTTATTCTTCATGATACATTATTGAGATACTGATAATACTTGGTGAAATATTATGATGAGTTGGGCTTGATTTTACTTGAGTGACGTGATAGGCCGATATCCGATGTTAGTTCCGAAATCGTTGATTGAATGAGTGCATGGACTAAGAGGGTCCCCAGAGTGGTGCCTGTGAGAACCCCCCGTGGGCAAAGATTCGGGGTCCCGTCTGTCTGTTGGGCAAAGATCTGTCACGGGTGGCACCTAGACTTCGCGAGTCACACTAGGTTGTGCTACCGAGATGTCGATATTTCCGTCTGGAGTACATGTGCACACAGCTTTGGCATGACATTGCATTGCATTATGGCTTGTTTGAGATGATTTGGGGTTGTATTCAGATTGATATATTGAGACTTAGCACAATTGGGATTAGATGCTACTTAGGCGATGATGTGTACTTGTCTTCCATTATCTATGACTTTTACTGGTTGGTTTGTCTTGTGGATCGTTCGTAGGATCAGTTGTATATTTGGCCTCTAAAGGATATAGACTACATATATCATAGTGGAGAGTCGACTCCTAGACTAAAAACAAATGGTATTAATAATATATGATTTTCGTGATATTGTTGTTGATCTGGCTTGTGGTTATTCGCAGTTAGGTGAATGAGTTAAGGGTCTTGGTGTCATGTTATGCGGTAAAGAGACGTAGGACTTGATTAAGTTACTGATCATGTTTATGTGTGACTTATTTTATTGATATATGTTTCTAACCATTGTCGGTCAATAATATTTACTCAGTACTCATTGGTTGTACTGATACTGCTCTTGCTACACCCTTTTCGGGTGTAGAGTGTTTCGGGTGATTGATTGCAACATGTTCGGAGACTCGCGGTGCCTAATCTGAAGGCCTCCTCCCACTTCATTATGGGATAAAGGTTTGGTCTTATAGTGTTGTTGTAATCCGTATCATTTAGTCTCTCTTGTGCTAGTCTAGACCCGGTCGTGGGAACTTGAAAAGAGTCTTTATTTATTTAACGCTTGTAAATATTTTCAATATTGGAGTTTATTAGGTATTTGATTTCCGCTATTAATTATACTTAGTTATTGGGATATTCAAATTGTGTTTACTTGATTAATGTGTTATTGATTGAGGTTTCGCCTACCGAGAAGGGAAAGGTAGGTGCCCGCACGATCCTAAATTGGGTCGTGACAAGTTGTTATCAGAGCATTGGGTTACCGGTCTACTAGGTACAAGAGCAAATTTGTAGTAGCATCTCGTGGAGTGGTGTGTAGACGTCCGTACCCGTTTCATGAGAGGCTATGAGGCATTCTAAGAAAATCCCTTCCTTTTTTCTATTCGTGCTATTTCGATCAAATTGGTATCTCGGTGGTTCCTAATTGGTATCTAATCAATTCCAATTGGTATCTGCATATCCTTTTTTATTCTCCCTCGGATGGCGGAATCTCATTCTTAATTTTTAAGTAATTGGTTTTGTGTGACGTGATTTAATTAGCTTTGAGATGTGTCGTCTTAATTTAGATTCGTGACCTAGTTCAATTCTAGTTATGGCTTGAGGTTCCGTTAAGAGTGGTTGGGAATGAGACTGTTTCCTTATGTGATTTCTTGAGGAATAGGGTTGTTCTGAAGTGGCAAGTGTATTTTGAGCTTAGTAAGAGTGATTTGCTTGATGGTAAGATTGGTTTTGGGAAAAAGGTTTCGACTTCGACAAGGTGCGTGATGGTATGCATGGTACGGTTATATCTATGACAGGTTAGCATTTTTTCAATGGTTCAGTATTCAGTATCAATATGCGGGAATGAGTGTAAGTTTGTTAATGTCACGACCCAACCCCGTGGGCTGTGACTGGTGCCCGACCTGGACACCGGTATACATTCCTATCAGATATAGTCAAACTGAAACTACGAACAATATGGAACTTTACAAAAGAACTCTGAAGGTTCACAGCGTCATCATATAGGTATATTCAGATACGCTGTCTCCTGAGGAGTCACAACTGATCATATCATGAAATAATACGCAAGCCGACAAGGCTGCCATCACATGTCAATATCATATGCAAGCCGACCAGGCTGCCACTATAGACGAACATCATTCCACAACACATCGTATAGACACAACTGAACGGAACCCATACACAACCCACACATATGTCTACAGACCTCTAAGAGTACGAATAGCGAAATATGACGGGACAGGGCCCCGTCGTACCCCTGGATAACATATACATATATATATCATAAGATCTGTACTAAAAGTCTAAACCCCGGAACAACGGAGCTCTCCAAGACAGCAGGAAGGGAATCCTAAGCTGGCGGATCACCAAAGCGAGTATCTGCACCTGCGGGCATGAAGCGCAGCCCCCCGAAGAAAGGGGGTCAGTACGGAATATGTACTGAGTATATAAAGCATGAAATACAGTAAAAAGGATCATAACTGAAATAAGGAGTACAGAAAACAAGTACAATGTCCAGAATACCAAATCGCTTGCCTTTGAAACAGAAATCATGCATGTAAATATCATATATCATACCCGGCCCATCATGGGACTCGGTGACCTAATCATATCATCATCATATACATATAAACCGTACCCGGCCCTCTAGTGAGGGACTCGGTGAATAAAGTCATCATATGCCTTCCTGGCCGCCATAACATATCATCATATCATCACATATATATATATATACCGTACCCGGCCCTCTAGTGAGGGACTCGGTGAACAATGCAGTGAAACTGTGCACGATAACATACCCGGCCCGGGACTCGGTGAAAGACATATTGAGGCATGCACGAGCAGAGTAGTGAGAAACTATATGCAATTTAAAAACATTTTCAAAGACTCAATAGAATAGTCAACACGAATTACCATTTGAAAATCAGGACAATAGTCGTATCAAATACCTTTCGAATGTCACTCGGAACATATCCAACATCCCTTGAATGTCATCATAAGTATATCACAAAGCCTGAAGGATCATAGTCATATGTCACTATAGTATGAAACACCTTATAGAAGTCCCGCTACTAGTTATCATAGAGTTCCTAAGAATAGGAACGGATATGTATCGACTATTAACCAACGTACAGAAAACTGAAGAGGGAGGCTCAATCACTTGAGAATTGTAATATCAAGAAGTGAATAACAATCATAAATATCACTCAAAGCTTATGAATAGAATTACCCCAAAGCTCATATCATTTATCACTTAGATCTAAGACATGCCAAAAGAAAGAAGGGACGGCTTTACATACCTGTTAGCGGCTATTCGTAACCCGTTCGTCTCGTCACTCTTTTAGCCTATTTAATATAAGAGTAACGTTATTGTTAGTAACTATACTTTCTAGTTAACAAATCTATAGCCCATTTCTTATAGGATCTATATTTCAGCTTATATATTCTCGTTTAGGGTTTTCTATTAGCTAAAGACTTAGCGAAAATCTGATAGCTCTTCCCCTATATATTCGCCTATCCCGAATTTCCAATTGCCCTCCTGTTGACACAGAAATACCAACAACAACCTAGGGACATAATCATATTTTCAATTCTTTCAATTCAACAAGAATAACAACATGTTCATATCAACACAACTTCAACCTTAACTTTCTAATTCTTTTCATTTCTTCACCATATAATCCATGACAACAACAACAACAACTATAATGCAACTTAAAATAAATTAACACGCCTAATTAGAACAACCCCCTACACGGCTCAATTTATAATTCAACACCAACATCTACAACTTCTTATATTCATCACATATCTACAGATCTATACAAACTTAAATTATCTCCATAATGTGTATAAAAAGGGATCAAATCTTACCTTAATAAACTTGACTCTAAGAATCAATTCACGTTTCAATCCTTGAATGTGTATAACACTTTGCAATTTCAATTCATCTCCCTCACTCTCTCAATTCTCGGCCAAAACCTCCATGGCCGAGAGCATGTTTTTTTTTCTTCCAACTTTTCTTTTGCTTGTTCTTAATTCAACTATGGTGATTAATGACTCATTGATGATACATATATGTGAGGCTTCCAAGCCCTACACGTGCCCCCTTATGTGTCCTCTAATTGATGATTTGTTTTTTTTTTAAATTGGGTGGGGCCCACTTTGTAATTAACTTTAATTAATTTTAATTAATTACTAATTCCCACTTAATAATCTAATCACAATTAATTAATTCCTAATCTCCAATAATAATATTTTTACACTAAATACAATTTATAAACAATTTATGTTCTAATTAAAATTGAAAATTAAGGATTTCTATTCCGTGTCCGAGAAGGATTCCGTCTTTAACTCGCGTCGATTCTTTTGCGAATAACTCGACGTATAAATATACGGGGTATAACATCCTTCCCCCCTTTATAATATTCGTCCTCGAATGTTAAACTGGTTCTGAACTCTCAATACTTTCTCAAGTGTTCTCTTATTTAAGTATGCCCTTCACGTACCTCTTCTATTTGTCGATTCGTTATAATTCACTATAACGCATTCCAGATCTCTACATAGTCATTCCTGTAATATCCCTCCTTTTGTTGTTTGTCGAGGTAATTGTTTTACGTCGTTGTCTTTGCTCCCCTCGTTATTTCGCAGTTGGTTGTCAGTAGTGTTTCAAGTTGTTCTGCTGAAGTGTTACTGTCTCTCTTATCTGCTTACTGTTCAGTTGTACTGTCATCGATTGATTCGGACTTGTACTCATGGTGCATGTAGTCATGACTCGATTCTTTCTTTTTCTAGAGTTACTCCCTTAAGATGATGTATCGTTCACTTCCCTTTTACCTTCTTATCTTTAAACAAGGTCTTGTAACACGCAGACATCCCTCATCGGTTTATTAGATTTTGCAATTCTTAGAGTATTTCATACCTCCGGTATTCGTAGACCCCTCACAGACTCTACGGATAAAATAAAATTTCCCAGAGGGTAACATTTTTGTACTCCAATATCCTTGCTCTACTCCGCTGTGACTGTCCGTATTCTGAAATCCTCAGCATCACGTGTCACTCTTTGACTTTCTTTTAAAGGTCTTTAACTGTCACTTGCTTTTACTTCTTGATTTTGATCTTTAGGGTTGGCTATCAAATAGCGCTGGGGTCCTCTCATATTATAACTTTACTGTCATCCAGTACCCAGTAACCCGCTTGTTCTGATTGTCTCGGTTAGATCATTTCGTAATTTCCTTCACCCTAACTGGCAATACTTTAGGCATATCATCTCGTGTCGTTTCTCTATTTTTGACTCAAACTCTTCTATTGCCTCTTTACTCAAATTTGCTCTTAGTTCTCCTATCACGCATCCTATTGCAACCTTTACACGAGTATGTGTAGGTGCTCAAATCAGCCCGGAAAATACCTTAGCGTCGGCACGCTAGTTTTTATGCAGACCCTATAGTCTTCTCTCTCCCTTTCAATTGACGTCAAGGCTCAACTATGGCTTTTGCCCTCAGTACCAATTATATCTCTGTAGTTTCGCCACAACCCATCTTACACCCTTCTTTGATGCACCCAAATTATCATAATCGCATTGCTATTACTGAATTCTTACTCTTCTTATCAAGTACTCACTTGGCCTCGTTCTTAGTATACAAGTATTCGTAGGTTGCCTAACTATTCCTGTACAACTTGTACAAAGTGCATCCAATCTTAGTCATAGTCTTTCCTTCTCCTGGCTTATTCTGCTTTGCATATCTTATTGTACTATCACTCACTTGCTGTCTATTTCGCCATACTCCTTTCCCTTCCTCTATTCACCATTTGGTTTTCTCGTATCCTACTATAGGAGAGATTTCCTATCCTTTCTCCTTTGCTACTTATGTGTCACAATATCATTAGCCAACAACTCCGTTGTCAACATCTTAACCTCTAATCCAGTACAGCCTTGCTATCCTTTATAATAACCTTTTAAGTTACTTGTTACCATTCTCTTGTCATATTCTTCCGTTTTATAAGCATCCACCTTCTGATGTCATATTAGCCAAAGTCTGTACCAATAATTCTCAGCATTGTCTCAAATGTCATCGTGGCTTTTATCCGTTCATTGCTGGCTTTCAAATCTCACTAACTTGTCTCAGCAAGGGATCTCACTTAAAGTTTAAGTATTCACATTAAATGTGTTGTAGCGTCAGTTGATTTCATCTTACACTTGCATTTCTCTCATCCGCTTCCCCCCTTTTGGGTGTACTCACATCATTATCTATTTATATTCCGCTCTATGCCTCAATTTCCAATTTTCATATTCCTATGATTGCTTTTCCATACATTTGGTATACTGTGCCATATCCATGTATTCCTTTATCATTTATAACTTTTGATTCCTCACGTACGAAACCTTAACCAAATCACGAAGCGATGAGAACACTCGATATATAGTACAAAATCTCGTTTGATGGTTGGTACTCGAGTAATATAATTAATTTAGCAATTTATCCAAAGCCGCATTCCATTCATTCCAATCAGTAATTAGCTAGTGCTTATAGTCGTTTCAAATTCTCCATTCGGTAACACTTATATTCTAATGACACTTTTTTTATCCCAACGGATATCATCTGTTTCTTCTAATAAATTCACAACACATCAGTTGTTTCGCAAATTCGCGATCCTTGTCCTTTAAGGATTTCACCATTTCCGAGGTGAAGTCACATACACGTAGTACTCCTTTATGCCTCATGCTCTTTCATTCTTGTTGTCTATCCAACGCTAATTTCTAACTTACTCAAAATCATATCAAATTCGTCTTACTAGTGGTCTTGTCTTATCACCTTCTCGTCGTACCACACCTTAAGTTCGTAACTATATGTTTCCCTTTTATCCTATACTCATACTCAATTAGTTACGTCTGTCTTGGGTGCTTCTTTTCGTATTCCTTTCACTTCTCCAATCTGTGCCTATTTTTTTTTATTTTGTGCACGAGGAATCTCATGCTACTCCTGTATCCTTCAGAAAACACTACTTCTGCATAACCCCTTTCTCATTTTCATAGTATATTCTATTCATCCCTATATATTTTTATCATACCCCATTTCTGGCATTCATTCTGTCTTGTTGCTCATCCTCCTTTAGGTTGGTCTTTCACAATTCTATCGCCTATATTACTCGTTTTCCAAGCTATATATGTTATAACGCATCGCTACACTGTAATCCGACTCGCTTTCTTCTTATCTTCCTCTTGCTATTAACTCCTTCTCCTCCTGTGCTCGCTTTCACTTTCATTACCACTTGATCTCCACTCTGAACTTTCCCTGTAGAACTTTGTAAGTCTTCCTTATTCGTCTACATTTGCTTTTCCGTTCCACACTAATCACATCGTATTCTTTAGTTACTTCCTTGCTAGGCTTTACTCATTTCTATAGCAATCCTTATGGTATTCACATTACATCCTGTTCGTAATCCATCCTATAACGTAACACTTCTTAATCTTATTCACGATTCTTACTATGTTTTAATTACACTCTGTGGAGTAGGCGTACTTAACCTTTCACCCTTTCTGATCAATCTTACCCATAGTATCTCACAAGCTGTCTTATCAATACCTTCATAAATTGTCATAATTCTTCCTCCCCCGTACTTTTATCTCAATCATATTATTACTCCTTTTAACTGTAAACTCGTCGTAAGTTATCCCGTAGGGTCGCAAGCCCTTCCGAATCATCCTAGCATTTCATCAACAACACGTGGAACACATGATCCGTGACAGCTCACAAGTTGGGTTTTCCTTCCACGAATTCCATCTCCAATTAGTTGATTGAGAACTAATAAAATGTTACTATGAAGCATTCTCCAACCACCAGCAGAAGAAAACTAGAATCCGACAAGCAATACAGGACTTCTTAGTACTTGATTCTCATAATTTACCTCCATATTTGTTCTTGGGTCGTGAGCGAATCATTTAGTTCACAAACTGCTTGTTGTACGCTTTGTACTCTTCCAATAAGGTGAAACTCAATTACTAGACGTCTTTGCCCTTCAACATGAGCTTTTTCTAAGGCAAAATGTGGTTGGAAAGTATTTTGGTCCATTCAAATGAATTGCGAATTTGCTGCTCATGTACGCTTCTTCGAAGCAAAGTTTCCCGAATAAGAATGATGCCTCTTTCGGATGACGTGGGGGGTATCTCTTAAAGCTTTAGCCCAGCATAATAAATTTTCCTTATCAGTATCGACTTTCAAGACATATTAAGAACTTATATTTCATTCTCTTCTTTTCCTATTCCTGGGAAAATTTGGGCATAGTTTCCTCTGTACTTCTTACTATCCCCGAATCTGCACGCAGGAAATACCAACAATGCCTCACAGGGCCAACATATATACACATATCTCATATCGTATCATAGCCACACAGGGCTCCCAACTTCGAGTAGAAGGTATAAAGGTGTCGGAACTTACCTCACATATCGCACATCGAGACGCACCTGATCCTTTGACGATCTGTTCTGCTATACTTTCCTATCCACCTCCTCTTTCATCCTCCAACTTAACGTTTCACTCATGTTTCAATATTCTTACCTTATCCAACATGCCTCTTTCGTACCGTAACTTACCTGTGTACCTTATAACTGCCAATATCATCGGTCGCTTTCTTCTGTCGATGTCGTTCTTCACCTGAAATCAAAAGTTAGTATAAGGAATTTCATTTCCTATGGCTGGGCTCTATCGTACGATCTTAGATATGAAAGAAAGGTAATATCCTAAATGTCCTGTAGCTTCCTGTTTATAGATGTGGTGCACAACACACCGATAAACAAGATTCTACTAGACACGGTCTGTAGACACTCCGAGGACGAACTGCGCTGATACCACTTTTGTCATGACCCAACCCCGTGGGCCGTGACTGGTGCCCGACCTGGACACCCGTATACATGCCTATCAGATATAGTCAAACTGAAACTACGAACAATATAAAACTTTACAAAAGAACTCTGAAGGTTCATAGCGTCATCATATAGGTATATTCAGATACACTGTCTCCTGAGGAGTCACAACTGATCATATCATGAAATAATACGCAAGCCGACAAGGCTACCATCACATGTCAATATCATATGCAAGCCGACCAGGCTGCCACTATAGATGAACATCATTCCACAGCACGTCGTATAGACACAGCTGAACGGAACCCATACACAACCCACAGATATGTCTAAAGACCTCTAAGAGTAAGAATAGCGAAATATGACGGGACAGGGCCCCGTCGTACCCCTGGATAACATATACATATATATATCATAAGATCTGTACTAAAAGTCTAAACCCCGGAACAACAGAGCTCTCCAAGACAGCAGGAAGGGGATCGTAAGCTAGCGGATCACCAAAGCGAGTATCTGCACCTGCGGGCATGAAACGCAGCCCCCCGAAGAAAGGGGGTCAATACGGAATATGTACTGAGTATATAAAGCATGAAATACAGTAAAAATGATCATAACTGAAATAAGGAGTACAGAAAACAAGTATAATGTCCAGAATACAAAATCGCTTGCCTTTGAAACATAAATCATGCATGTCAATATCATATATCATACCTGGCCCATCATGGGACTCGGTGAATAAAGTCATCATATGCCCTCCTGGCCGCCATAACATATCATCATATCATCTTATCATCACATATATATATACCGTACCCGGCCCTCTAGTGAGGGACTCGGTGAACAATGCAGTGAAACTGTGCACGATAACATACCCGGCTCGGGACTCGGTGAAAGACATATTGAGGCATGCACGAGCAGAGTAGTGAGAAACTATATGCAATTTAAAAACATTTTCAAAGACTATATAGAATAGTCAACACGAATTACCATTTGAAAATCAGGACAATAGTCGTATCAAATACCTTTCGAATGTCACTCGGAACATATCCAACATCCCTTGAATGTCATCATAAGTATATCACAAAGCCTTAAGGATCATAGTCATATGTCACTATAGTATGAAACACCTTATAGAAGTCCCGCTACTAGTTATCATAGAGTTCCTAAGAATAGGAACGGATATGTATCGACTATTAACCAACGTACAGAAAACTGAAGAGGGAGGCTCAATCACTTGAGAATTGTAATATCAAGAAGTGAATAACAATCATAAATATCACTCAAAGCTTATGAATAGAATTACCCCAAAGCTCATATCATTTATCACTTAGATCTAAGACATGCCAAAAGAAAGAAGGGACGGCTTTACATACCTGTTAGCGGCTATTCGTAACCCGTTCGTCTCGTCACTCTTTTAGCCTATTTAATATAAGAGTAACGTTATTGTTAGTAACTATACTTTCTAGTTAACAAATATATAGCCCATTTCTTATAGGATCTATATTTCAGCTTATATATTCTCGTTTAGGGTTTTCTATTAGCTAAAGACTTAGCGAAAATCCGGCAGCACTTCCCCTATATATTCGCCTATCCTGAATTTCCAATTGTCCTCCTGTTGACACAAAAATACCAAAAACAACATAGGGACATAATCATATCTTCAATTCTTTCAATTCAACAAGAATAACAACATGTTCATATCAACACAACTTCAACCTTAACTTTCTAATTCTTTTCATTTCTTCACCATATAATCCATGACAACAACAACAACTATAATGCAACTTAAAATTAATTTACCACGCCTAATTAGAACAGCCCCCTACACGGCTCAATTTACAATTCAACACCAACATCTACAACTTCTTATATTCATCACATATCTACAAATCTATACAAGCTTAAATTATCTCCAAAATGTGTATAAAAAGGGATCAAATCTTACCTTAATCAACTTGACTCCAAGAATAAATTCACGTTTCAATCCTTGAATGTGTATAACACTTTGTAATTTCAATTTATCTCCCTCACTCTCTCAATTCTCGGCCAAAACCTCCATGGCCGAGAGCTTGTTGTTTTTTTTTCTTCCAACTTTTCTTTTGCTTGTTCTTAATTCCACTATGGTGATTAATGACTCATTGATGATACATATATGTGAGGCTTCCAATCCCTACACGTGCCCCCTTATGTGTCCTCTAATTGATGATTTGTTTTTTTTTTTTCAAAAAATCAGGTAGGGCCCACTTTGTAATTAACTTTAATTAATTTTAATTAATTACTAATTCCCACTTAATAATCTAATCACAATTAATTAATTCCTAATCTCCAATAATAATATTTTTACACTAAATACAATTTATAAACAATTTATGTTCTAATAAAAATTGAAAATTAAGGATTTCTATTCCGTGTCTGAGAAGGATTCCGTCTTTAACTCGCGTCGATTCTTTTGCAAATAACTCGACGTATAAATATACGGGGTATAACAGTTAAGGGATATCGGATTCCGGTAGTATAGCGAAGAGAAGAGAAGTTGCGCGTAAGTATGAAAAAAATGAATTTTATGGGAAAAGTGTAATAGATTGAGATTTCTGAGGGTATGTTGATGGATCGAAGCATAAGAAAGTGAATTTTCGGGATAGGTTGATATCAGTTACTAAGAAGGGAATAATTGGTATCTTACATGCTTGTTAGAATGAAGTTACGCTTGATATGAGAGTGGATTTCGCATATGGTCGTGAGGATTTGAGTTAGGCTTCTACGTGATTTATTGCTATGATGCATTTGGAGTCATTCAGGTAAGCGTTTATCGATTCTAGATCAGAAAGAAAGGTTTCTTATGATGAATGGGGACTTTAGATATTGGGCAGTGGTAGTTCAGATCTCTTAGTAAATGGTATGTTCACTGGGTCTAGGAGTTTGGAGGAATGATAAAGATATTGAGGGATAAAGGTTAGTTAGTCGTATTGAGGGTTATATCGCCTCATACATGGTAAATTATGCATATGGAATCAGAGTTGAGTCAATGAATGTGGTTATGTTGTGGGCCAGTGGTTAATTTGTGAGAATGACCTTAGTGTCATATAAGAGTGAGATTCTAGTAACCAAGAAACTATCAAGTGTTATATCGAGTATCAAATTGAGGTTGAGAGCTTCATATTTGTTTTGATTAGGTTCGGCCAGTTTCTGGTATTACAGGTATGGTTATTTGGTTGGGTTGTTGGGTTAATCGCTTGAGTGGTTAGAGGGTATTCAGTTGGATTTTGATGTGTTAAGGGAACTCTAATGTGCATAGTGTGTGTGTGATTCTATCTCCATGATTGCTTCGGCTGGTTTGCGAGACTTTTGCTTACTCGGTATCCAATAAAGTGGATTTGAGGAATTCGTCGCAGTATCTATGATTGTGATTTTGTTTGAGATGGGAAATTGATGGGTTGATGAATTTATAGTTGATTAATTGTTGGCAAGGATGAGGCACATCCTTGGAAACTACTCGAGTCTATTTTGGTTTGCAGTAGCTTTGTTTGGCATGGATTAGGTGAGTTTGCAACTGCTGTGTAATATTGAGAAGGTAAGTCTACGGATATGGACTAGTGATAAGGGAAATTCCGTGAGGCTTGTGACCAGTGGCTAAGTAAGAAGTAAGATTCAGGTAACTGACATGTTGAGTTTTATAAGAAGTGACTTGTATAATACCTTAGTGGACAGTTTCGTAATACTATGTTGAATGAGTTACTGTGGGTTAAGAGAAAGGATTTGTGAATGTCCTTATTATGTGAGAGCTAGCATTGTATTCTCAATACGAGGCCGTATTCGTGGTAAGTGTTTTATGTTATGAGTAGCATTGATGGGATGGTGTGGATATTAAGGACTTCAAGGTTGTTATGCCAACTGACGTAAGAGGTGACGGGATCTGATACTTTCGGCAACATTATGGATTATCGAGTTTTACAATGGAGTTCTGCTAATTAAAGGATCGTTACATGAGACAGCCAGTTCTTAGCGTTTGACGGTTCAACTTGTACTTGATGTGCGTGTGAGTAAAGTTGAGAAACTCGAGATTACATTTACCGGATTAGTTTTCGGTGCTTTGTGGATCATTACGATGTGATCTAGCTTTTGGAGTCGAGAGCGACAGACCTGATTTATTGTGAGTGGTACTATCGTGATTAGTGTATTCATTTCGGGTCTTGGAACTTTGATTAGTACTTGATGAGTTGTGCTCATAGCCTCAAAAGAATTTATGGGTTACAAAAAATCAGCTTGATGGGTTCGACCAGTTCCAGCTGGTTTGGGGTTGTTGTGAGTAGATTGATGATATTTTACTGGGGTCAGCTTTCTTGTTAGTATGATGATGTGCTATGGGCTTAGTATTGAGAAGAGGAGATACTATTTTAATAACGGTCCTAGAGTGATTAGATGGTTTCCTGGTGGACTATGATTGTGTTTATGTCTAAGTTTGTGTTCTTTCGAAGAATATATGTGAGGGGCCCGTCGTTGCTTCAAGGGTATGGTTATGTTAAATCAAAGAGTTCTGGAAAGCGGCTATGTTGTTCAGGAATCAATTTTGAGAAGCATTTCGAGTATGGCTACATAGGATTTGGGTCCTTGGCTAAGTATAAGAAGTTTTGACTAATGAGGTGAGCGAGAGTTGTTTGGTATGTCTTTGTTGTGAAGGCTTCGTGTGGTTTGCGTTTATGATCTCCTTGGTGACCGCCAGTGCTTCTACTCTCTTCCTTGTCACTCGAGTACGAGCGATGGTTTAATTGGTATCTGATGTAGCGATTCGTTTGGTCGTTAGCGTGATTTTTCCCTTATTGACTATTTCCCAGCCTCGTTAGTGTTTATTTTGACTTGTGAGAAACCTTGACCATAAGTGAGAACCTTTGACCGAGAGTTGAATTGGTCAACGACACCTTATTTGGGAAATCCGAAGCTGCGGGTGAGTTCGTAGCACGATCTTATGTATATCTGCATATTTTGTTTGCGTGTTTTGGCTCTCGAATGATAATCGAGTTTGGAGGTTGATTTTATGAAAAACTTGGACTGTTTTTGGTTTCTAATTAACTGGTGTTCGCCGCAGCAGCACCAGGACCTCTACAGCAGCACCGCTGGGGTGTCGATGGAGCGACATTCAAAGATGTATGGCTAGACCATCGTAGCGGTCTGGGCACTGTTGGTACGGTACCGCTGGGGCGGCACAATGGCCGCTGCAGCGGTATCGCTGTACCAGAATACATTTATATTTGTAAAAACCCTAGACACTTGAATACATTTATATTTGTAAAAACCCTAGACACTTGAATACATTTATATTTGTAAAAACCCTAGACACTTAGTCATTATTCTTATTTCGTTTTAGGGCTAGAAAGAGGAGAACTGAAGGGTTTTCTACTTATTTCTCCACTAAATTAAGGTACTTGGCTCCATAATCATTTAGCTTCTTCTCCTAATCCTTAATCTAGCCATAGAATCCTTGGAATCAAAAAAGGGTTTATGGGGCTTTTCTTAAAAGGGTCTTAAAAACGAATTGGCTTCCTAAGTTATGAGTAGTTGTTGTTGTTCATGCTAGATAATGTTATATCTAGGCTTTCTAATCAATAATCTTTCATTCTAAAGTTGAATTTCTTGAATCAAAATTAGGGTTTTTAGACCCAAATTGGGGGTTTTCATATAAATGATGATTTTGAGAATTAATTTAGTATTCCTATGATTATAGTATTGGGTTTTACCTTTTGGTATTGAGTTTGGTATTTTGACCATAAAATTCTCGTTTTGGCCTTGAGACCCGTTTTTTCCTAAATTAAAGGGTGGAATTTAACCCGAATAGAAAGTAGTCAATATGGATATCATTCTTCATGGTTTCTTACATAGAATTTACATGTGAATATAGTTTGATTATTTGGAGATGCTTCGAACCTGTTCGGTTGCCAGGTAGGTTACAGCTTCACTTTTGGTAGACTCCAGTTAGTTTCCCATATTCTTGTATTAGAAGGAACGGAGAATGCATGTGTAGGAATTGGAGATTTGGGATGGAATCCTAAGATGGTATTGTTGTGTGATTTGTATGTTTGGGCTTATGGCCTGTAGATTCTTTAGGATGCTTGATTTGGTTTTCGTGAGTATCAGTGGATTTTATGTGACTTGGGAGTAGTGGGTGATTCCTATTTTCTGTGTCTCACGATTAGAATTTCTATAATATGTGATTAAGTGTGTTATGCTATTAATAGTGAATCGAGTTGATAAATGGAAGGATAAAATGTACTAACGGTTGCGATTGAGGTCTAGACTAAGTAGGAACGAATACCTTGTGAGTAGGAGGTGAATTTACTTGTACTAAGCTATTAGGCTAATAAAGGAAGAGCGGTAATATTGTACTGCGACTGATTTGACATATATTGTTGGCTTGATGCCACAAGTGAGTAATTGGTATTGAGAATTGCTGTTACAACTTGTTTGTGTTATAGTGGTACCTTAATTTGGTGTTGACACGTGGATAGAATTCCATATGACTTGTGTATATATTGATGATAGTGTTGGCATACCCATATTGGTATTGATGACTTTGATATTTAGTTGGCATACCTATGTTGGTACTTGTGACTCTGATATATTGCTGGCGCACCTATCGTTGGTGTTTGTGATTCGGATATATTGTTGGCGCACCCATTGTTGGTGTTTGTGATTCGGATATATTATTGGCGTACCATTGTTGGTACTTGTGATATGGAGCATGATTATTGGTGATGATACATGTATTGCACGCCCTCTCATTCTTCATGATACATTATTGAGATACTGATGATACTTGATGAAATATTATGATGAGCTGAGCTCGATTTTACTTGAGTGACTTGATAGGCCAATATCCGATGTTAGTTCTGAAATCGTTGATTGAGTGAGTGCATGGACTAAGCGGGTCCCCAGAGTGGTGCTTGTGAGAAACTTTGTGGGCAAAGATTCGGGGTCCCGTCTATCTGTTGGGAAAAGATCCGTCACGGGTGGCACCTAGACTTCGCGAGTCACACTAGGTTGTGCTACCGAGATGTCGATATTTCCGTCCGGAGTACATGTGCACACAACTTTGGCATGACATTGCATTGCATTATGACTTGTTTGAGATGATTTGGTGTTTACTGGTGATGTTGGATTCAAATTGATATATTGAGACTTGGCACAATTAGGATTAGATGCTACTTAGGGGATGATGTATACTTGTCTTCGATTATCTATGACTTTTACTGGTTGGTTTGTCTTGTGGATCGTTCATAGGATCAGTTGTATATTTGGCCTCTAAAGGAGGTAGACTACATATATCATAGTGGAGATTCGACTCCTAGACTAAAAACAAATGGTATTAATGATATATGATTTTCGTGATATTGTTGTTGATCTGGCTTGTGGTTATTCGCAGAAGGTGAATGAGTTAAGGGTCTTGGTGTCATATTATGCGGTAATTAGACGTAGGATTTGATTAAGTTACTGATCATGTTTATTTGTGACTTCTTTTACTGATATGTGTTTCTAACCATTGTCGGCCTGTGATACTTACTCAATACTCGTTGATAATACTGATATTGCTCTTACTACACCCTTTTCAGGTGTAGAGTGTTTCGGGTGATTGATTGCAACATGTTCGGAGTGCACAGTGCCTAATCTGAAGGCCTCCTCCCACTTTATTTTTGGACGGAGGTTGGGTCTTATAGTGTTGTTGTAATCCGTATCATTTAATCTCTCTTGCGATAGTCTACACTCGGTCATGGGAACTTGAAAAGAGTTTTACTTATTTAACGGTTGTAAATATTTTCAATATTGGAGTTTATTAGGTAATTGATTTTCGCTGTTAATTGTACTTAATTATTGGGATATTCAAATTGTCTTTACTTGATTAATGTGTTACTGATTGAAGGTTCGCCTACCGAGGAGGGAAAGGTAGGTGCCCGTACCATCCTAAATTGGGTTGTGACAAGCCCAAATCAATAAACATGCAATAAGCGTTGAAACTGAAACTGTAACCGAAAGTGAACATAAGTACTCCCTGTTCTGAATAAGAAACTACTTGTTTATCTAAGTAAATAATCTGCAGCCTCAGGCCCAATATAAATGTTCACAAGTTGCGGCCTCTAAGCCAAGTATATGTATATATAACTGCGGCCTCAGGCCCAAAGTTGCATTAAGCATAACTGCGGCCTTAGGCCCAAATACAGGTGTTCAACATTCAAGAATTTAAATCAGGAACTAAGAATCATACTGTAATACATGATGTTGAACTACTGGCCTGGACTGAGACATGTATATGTGAACTAATTATGGAGTGTAAACATACTAAGTTTTCATGGCTGAGATTCATGGAATATCAAGGAGCTGGAACTAATACTGCAATGCATAATGCTGAATCATGGTGGACTATATAATACTAGAATAAAACCAGTCTGAGACATGTATTCATGAACGGATTATGGAGTTTAAAACTTTAACTATTCGTAAGAAATCTGAGCATTACTATCCGGAGACATGAAATCATACTAATATGGCTTTGAGAGTCATACTAAAATACTGATATGAGATACTGAACATGAATTCATACTGAGACACGAAAGCATACCGAGGTGCTGATATGCAGTACTGACTATTACTATACTAGACATGAATTTATGAACTGATTAAGAGAACTAAAACTTTAACTAGTTTATAAACACTCAAAGTTTCTAGACTAAGAATCATGGGTATTGTCACGACCCAACCCCGTGGGCCGAGACTGGTGCCCTACTTAGGCACCCCAAACAGACTCACAACCCAGATCATCATATTAAGACTCATTCAGACTTAACATACGTTGTTCGAACTGAAAACTAATAGCAGACGTCACACAAATATTGATCGAACACTTATCTTAAGCGGCCGCCCGTGCAGAACAGTCATATCAAAATCAAAAAGGTGGCGGAATATACATCGCCCAAATGCACACACACACGTACAAACTCATGGGCCGTCTTGGCCATAGTAGCATACGGGCCGCTTAAGAACGCAAAACAGATCCACATACAAACACACCGGACCCACGACCCACAAACATGACTACAGGCCTCTAAAACAAAACAGAACATACGAACATATGACGGGACAGGGCCCCGCCGTACCCACACAGCTACAAATGTACAGAATACACGCACAGCAAAAGGTATGTACCAAAGGTTAAGCTCCGGATCAAGGGGAGCTCTCCAAAATAGCAGAATAGGTAGCCTAAACCGGAGGATCACCCACACGACCTTCTGTACCTGGGGGCATGAAACGCAGCCCCCCGAAGAACAGGGGGTCAGTATGGGAGAAGTACTGAGTATGTAAAGCAGAAGGTACAGAAATCACAATCATAACTGGAGTCAGAAGGAACAAACACAAACGTCAAAGTAGCAAATCAAACCTGTACGGACGATAAATGTACAAATATAAATAAAAATCATGTATAGGGCTTAGGAACGTGGTCACCCCCGACGCTGGTGCCACAACACATCATACTCCAGAAGTTTTTCAAATCTCCGTACAGTCTCCAGACAAATCATATCACACACATATCAGATCATCAGAACATATCAAATGCCATATCACATCATAACTCCATAGACGGTAACCGGCCCTATGGCGAGGCCTCGGAAAACGTAACACATCATACTTCCGAATATGGTATAGCGCGCACGATCACAAAGCCGGCCCGGGTACCGACGAACGAAATCATAGCGAATGGCACAAACGGAGTAGTACACAAACCATATGCATATCAAAAGTAATTTACAAGACTCGACATATAATTACATATAAGCATATACCGACGCCAGAAGGCTCGGGGTAGGAGTCAGGGCGATCAAAATTTATATATGGAAGTTACGAAGTTCCAAACTGCAAAACCTTTGAAAAGCAATTCACAGATCATTTTCCGAAAATCTAACATCATTCATAGTGCAAAACGTTCAATAACGATATAGGAAATTTCAAACGGACATTTGAGTCATAGGCAAATGATTACTTTTCATATCGAACGAAAATGAGCCAAACAAACCAAATAAGGGAAGCCTCGGGGCTTGTGGGCCCACCTTGAGTCAAATCGAGGCGGCGGACACAAATCACAGACTTTAGGCTCCATAAAGCCATCTACGAAAGTTTCGGAGAGATTCGGACACAATAGCAAAAGTTATGAAGGTTTGAACATTCTTGCAACCAATTATAAGGAATATGTTTCAATTGCGCTGAATGAATAGTGGCCAAAACTAAACTCGGATTTCCAAGAGCAGAATTATCCCCGAGGGTCCGATCTCAACCTAGTATAACTAGGACATGCCCAAAGAAGGAAAGGTAGGCTTTACATACCTGGATTGCGCCTTACGCTCGTCAAATCTCAATTCCCGTTTCGTCCAAAAACTGCAAATGGTCACTTTTACCAGTTACTATTCATGAAAGTTAACATCTCAATCTTGGGTTATACTTGGCTACCGAAATTTCGGCAGCATTTACCCTATAAATCTAACACCCCCGAGACTTAGCTCGGCTCAAAATAAATCAACAACAACAACCCAAACATCACAAGCAACATAAATCGCAATCAAATCATTCTAACTTCAAAGTTCTACCTTACTACACAAGTTGACAACTTTCATTCAAACTTCACAATTCCAAACTTACGCCCACATTATTGTATTCATTCACCCATTCAAGATTATTCAAACCCATCCCAATTACACTCCAACAATATACAAAATTTCCCGAAGTTCATTACTTTCCATATTTCATCCAAAACATCAAAAACTTACGGCGAACATTCTACCTCGCATTGTTTCATTCCAAATTCATTAACATCAACCATAAGTCACATTTAACGTCTTTAGCATCATAAATATACAATGATATACACAAATACACCAAAGGTATATACTTTCCCATAATGTTCCGAAATCATTTTCCAACGCCAATTCAATTCATTAAACGATCATTTACGTCATAAATGTCACAACGACGCAACAACCAACTAAACAAGATCAAATTCACATGGCCTTCTATTTCCTATAACTCACGGCCCCAACACTAACCACACACACACATACGGTCCCATCTACACATCAGAGTTACGGAATTCTCGTCTATTCTCAATCCTTAACACATTCATATCAATTCCATAACATTAGAGGGGCAAAATTCTTACCTTTTCTTAAGTTTCCGACTTGTCGCAAACGCGCACCTTCCGCCAAACTAATTGTACCCCGTCGGAGAGCGTCTTGAGTACTTTACAATATGTGAAGAACAAGGATTTTTGGATCAAACACAAGGCTTGGGAATATGTTTTCTTTCTCTCTTTCCCTATTCGGCCGAGAGCCTCTTTGTGGTGTTGCTCACTTTTGATTTTTTTTTTTTTCCTTTTTTCTTGATAATTACCAAGGCAACTTGATATATATCCATTATATGACCACATGCATGGCACATGATCATAAGGAATTGGGTTTGGGCCTTGGCCTTTGGCCGGCCACCCTTTATCTTTGGGCCTCAATTCTTGATCAATTTTTCTTGGCCCAATTCATTAAAAGTCTCGTTTTGTAATTCCCGAAACTAATTTCCAAAATTCCAAATCTACCCTCGGCCTTCCCCAATGTCTTGACATTAATGATTTCATAACCAACATAGTCACATCAACTAGAATCAAAATATTTCCTCATAACACACAAGTCTTAATTATTTCTCGATTTCCAATTATCCGAAAACACGGGACATAACATTCTCCCCCCCTTAAGAACATTCGTCCTCGAATGTTAAGTTGACCTCATGGGGCGTCATACTACTTCGGAAGGGTTCTCTTTATAGTTGTCCTTTGTTGCTTTTCCGACATGGCTTCTTTATTAACATTAGGGGGGTAAATAAAACTTTTGGGGTCACTGATTCAAATGCCTTCCTAATACATTTTCTCATACCCCATGTAATCACCGAACCATACGCTATATTCTTGTAATGGACAAACGCTTCCCAGACATTATAATCAATATCATTTCTCGTTATACTTCTGAGTTTCTTACCACATCGTCATAATCCCACTTCACTTCATACCAGACACTTTATGCCAAACAGATTCAGAGCTAGGGCCGGACGCGTATAAGCATATCGAACGGATTCATAGTCAACGTCAGAGGTACGGAAGTATGTCAGACAAATCTGAGATCGGAGTCAGACGTACAAAGAGGTATCAGACAGATTCGAAATCAGAATCAGACGTACAGAATTGTATCATACAGAGTCGTGATCGAAGTCAGACAGACCGAAGTGTATCAGACATACGAAGATGTATTAGACAGACGCGTGATCAAAATCAGACGTACAAAGGCATATCAGACGGATTTATATCCAGAGTCAGACATACAGGGGTGTGCCAGACAGAAACGTATTCAGAATCAGACGTACAAAAATTCATCAAATGGGAACATAATCAAACTCAGAAATACAGAGGCGTACTAGGCAGAGCCTTATCGGAATCGGGAGTGTAGAAGTACAACAGATAGAATATCGAATTAGAATCAAATCGCTCCTATTAAGGCTCCAATGATTCATGAGAATTTTCCTTTATTTGTAAACTTGTTTGCCAAGTGATCATACAAATTGTCTTGCGTGTCGCTCATCGGCTCCTTCAGAGGTTCCGCTTATTCACACTCTTATTCTTCATTACTCACAATATTAGTCGCCTGGACTCGGCTCTTGTTCCATATGGACACCAAACGAAAATCATACACACACACACATACACACACTTACTAATACCTTACTGGCGAATGTCTCAGACTGTTGTTCAAATTCGTTCAATTTCCCAAGCGGTGGTGTACCCTTTTCTTTTTGCCCATTTAGTCCGCCTCGTTCTGCGCGACTCCTGTAAGGGCACTAATTACTCCACACATTCTATTTTCCTTTTGGTTACCCCAAATTTTCATTTATATTTATCATACTTTCACTTGTGAGAAACTTTGCATTACTTCCCAGGGGGTCACCCATCCCAGAATTGCTCTGGCTTGAGCACGCTTAACCCCGAAACTTTCATGCATTTTGACGCGTTAGGGCTGATATAATTTCGTCAATTGCCCCGCACGACCTTTGTCACGAAATTTTGGGGCCAATCGGGGTCTTAGCAAATTTTTGGAAAATTTTTATAGCGGGTCCCACCCCCGGCTAAGTCATACAATTACCGCGCTGCCTTTCTGAATCTTCAACATTCACTTTCATACACATATACATATGATTACGGATAACCCACGAATTTAAGTCTTCGTCCCACGAATTCCGCCTCCAAATAGTCGGTGGAATCTGATAAAATATCACCGTAAGGTGTTCTCCGGCCACCGACAGAACAAAACTAAAGTCCGACAAGTATCGCGGGACCTTTTTGTACTTAGTCTACATATTTACTTCCATATCTCTGGAAAAATTTGGGCAGAGGTTCCTCTGTTTCTCTTACTATCCAAAACCTGTACACCAGAAATACCAATCATGCCTCACAGGGCCAACACATATACACACACATACATATCATATCATGTCGTATCGCAGCCACACGGGGCTGATAACTTCAAATAAGAATTATAACGTCGTCGACACTTACCACACGTGCCCATCTCAAACGGCATCGGAGGTACTTTCCTGTTTACTTTTATCCAGGATTTCCAGACTCACGCTGACGGTGGGGACATCTCAGTCGCCCTTGCCTTCGATCACTAGGTCGCTAATCCTTTTAAATTTCCGTTATCGTCATTGAACAACGTTTTACAGATATCATACACATACCGAGAATTTTAGGAAACTTACGTACTCATAACTGATCAAACTCGGGTCTAACCTGGGGAGCTGCCGTGGGAACTGTGTCCCTCATCATCGCCGTCTGTCTGGCCCCCACTATTACCTGCATCTGAATCGGAGGAGTATAAGTAGCCCGGCAATTCCTGGTTCACCGACGGCCAGGACAAAGGGCTGGGTAGGGCGTGACACTCTCCGGGGAGGCCTGTCTACCATACTGCTCCACTACAGGAGCTGCTGGCACGCCCTCGGGAACCTCCTCATCCGGCGTCCCAGAGGAATGCTCTAGTGGCTCAGCATCGGGGCTATCCTCCTCCCTGGGAGTAAGAAACTCTGGAGGTATCGTCGCTGGGTCCTCCGAAGGGTCGGTGTCATAACTGTCTTCCCTGGGAGCCTCTGCTCTGGGGATCAAAAACTCTGGAGGAATTGTCTCTGGATCCTCCGAAGGGTCTGTCTCAATCGAGTAGCTGGGGATCTGCCTACTCGGTCCTGGTGATGTCCTAGGGGCCTTATTAGCACCCCCATCCCCATCATCCGAAGCGCTCCTCTTCATTATTTATCAACCTACAATCACCTGCAGGAAGAGGGTCAGAAACATTTTCCCCAAATACCGACACTTCTGCTCTTTTGGAGCCTCGCTGTAGATACAACAATTCGTAGGGGAGAACCATCCTAATCACACAGCTTTATCGCACGATCTAAGAATCCAAAGAAAGGTAACATTCTAGATGTCCTGTAGCCTCCTGTTTATAGATGTGGTGCACAACACACCGATAAACAAGACTCTACTAGACACGGCCTGTAGACATACCGAGGACTAACCGCTCTGATACCACTTCTGTCATGACCCAACCCCGTGGGCCGCGACTGGTGCCCTACTTAGGCACCCCAAACAGACTCACAACCCAGATCATCATATTAATACTCATTCAGACTTAACATACGTTGTTCGAACTGAAAACTAATAGCAGACGTCACACAAACATTGATCGAACACTTATCTTAAGCGGCCGCCCGTGCAGAACAGTCATATCAAAATAAAAAAGGTGGCGGAATATACATCGCCCAAATGCACACACACACGTACAAACTCATGGGCCGTCTTGGCCATAGTAGCATACGGGCCGCTTAAGAACGCAAAGCAGATCCACATACAAACACACCGGACCCACGACCCACAAACATGACTACAGGCCTCTAAAACAAAACAGAACATACGAACATATGACGGGACAGGGCCCCGCCGTACCCACACAGCTACAAATGTACAGAATAGACGCACAACAAAAGGTATGTACCAAAAGTTAAGCTCCGGATCAAGGGGAGCTCTCCAAAATAGCAGAATAGGTAGCCTAAACCGGAGGATCACCCACACGAGCTTCTGTACCTGGGGGCATGAAACGCAGCCCCCCGAAGAACAGGGGGTCAGTACGGGAGAAGTACTGAGTATGTAAAGCAGAAGGTACAGAAATCACAATCATAACTGGAGTCAGAAGGAACAAACACAAACGTCAAAGTAGCAAATCAAACCCGTACGGAAGATAAATGTACAAATGCAAATAAAACTCATGTATAGGGCTTAGGAACGTGGTCACCCCCGACGCTGGTGCCACAACACATCATACTCCAGAAGTTTTTCAAATCTCTGTACAGTCTCCAGACAAATCATATCACACACATATCACATCATCAGAACATATCAAATGCCATATCACATCATAACTCCATAGACGGTAACCGGCCCTATGGCGAGGCCTCGGAAACCGTAACACATCATACTTCCGAATATGGTATAGCGCGCACGATCACAAAGCCGGCCCGGGTACCGACGAACGAAATCATAGCGAATGGCACAAACGGAGTAGTACAGAAACCATATGCATATCAAAAGTAATTTACAAGACTCGACATATAATTATATATAGGCATATACCGACGCCACAAGGCTCGGGGTAGGAGTCAGGGCGATCAAAATTTATATATGGAAGTTACGAAGTTCCAAACTGCAAAACCTTTGAAAAGCAATTCACAGATCATTTTCCGAAAATCTAACATCATTCATAGTGCAAAACGTTCAATAACGATATAGGAAATTTCAAACGGACCTTTGAGTCATAGGCAAATGATTACTTTTCATATCGAACGAAAATGAGCCAAACAAACCAAATAAGGGAAGCCTCGGGGCTTGTGGGCCCACCTTGAGTCAAATCGAGGCGGCGGACACAAATCACAGACTTTAGGCTCCATAAAGCCATCTACGAAAGTTTCGGAGAGATTCGGACACAATAGCAAAAGTTATGAAGGTTTGAACATTCTTGCAACCAATTATAAGGAATATGTTTCAATTGCGCTGAATGAATAGTGGCCAAAACTAAACTCGGATTTCCAAGAGCAGAATTATCCCCGAGGGTCCGATCTCAACCTAGTATAACTAGGACATGCCAAAAGAAGGAAAGGTAGGCTTTACATACCTGGATTGCGCCTTACGCTCGTCAAATCTCAATTCCCGTTTCGTCCAAAAACTGCAAATGGTCACTTTTACCAGTTACTATTCATGAAAGTTAACATCTCAATCTTGGGTTATACTTGGCTACCGAAATTTCGGCAGCATTTACCCTATAAATCTAACACCCCCGAGACTTAGCTCGGCTCAAAATAAATCAACAACAACAACCCAAACATCACAAGCAACATAAATCGCAATCAAATCATTCTAACTTCAAAGTTCTACCTTACTACACAAGTTGACAACTTTCATTCAAACTTCACAATTCCAAACTTACGCCCACATTATTGTATTCATTCACCCATTCAAGATTATTCAAACCCATCCCAATTACACTCCAACAATATACAAAATTTCCCGAAGTTCATTACTTTCCATATTTCATCCAAAACATCAAAAACTTACGGCGAACATTCTAACTCGCATTGTTTCATTCCAAATTCATTAACATCAACCATAAGTCACATTTAACGTCTTTAGCATCATAAATATACAATGATATACACAAATACACCAAAGGTATATACTTTCCCATAATGTTCCGAAATCATTTTCCAACGCCAATTCAATTCATTAAACGATCATTTACGTCATAAATGTCACAACAACGCAACAACCAACTAAACAAGATCAAATTCACATGGCCTTCTATTTCCTATAACTCACGGCCCCAACACTAACCACACACACACATACGGTCCCATCTACACATCAAAGTTACAGAATTCTTGTCTATTCTCAATCCTTAACACATTCATATCAATTCCATAACATTAGAGGGGCAAAATTCTTACCTTTTCTTAAGTTTCCGACTTGTCGCAAACGCGCACCTTCCGCCAAACTAATTGTACCCCGTCGGAGAGCGTCTTGAGTACTTTACAATATGTGAAGAACAAGGATTTTTGGATCAAACACAAGGCTTGGGAATATTTTTTCTTTCTCTCTTTCCCTATTCGGCCGAGAGCCTCTTTGTGGTGTTGCTCACTTTTCAATTTTTTTTTTTGCTTTGTTCTTGATAATTACCAAGGCAACTTGATATATATCCATTATATGACCACATGCATGGCACATGATCATAAGGAATTGGGTTTGGGCCTTGGCCTTTGGCCGACCACCCTTTATCTTTGGGCCTCAATTCTTGATCAATTTTTCTTGGCCCAATTCATTAAAAGTCTCGTTTTGTAATTCCCGAAACTAATTTCCAAAATTCCAAATCTACCCTCGGCCTTCCCCAATGTCTTGACATTAATGATTTCATAACCAACATAGTCACATCAACTAGAATCAAAATATTTCCTCATAACACACAAGTCTTAATTATTTCTCGATTTCCAATTATCCGAAAACACGGGACATAACAGGTATAAAACACGAGTCTAATTAGATTATGTTCTGGGTTCACAACGTTCGGAGTGAAAGTCATGAACAAACTACGAAACTAGGGAATAGAAGTTCTGCAACTATTCAAGGGGACTAAGCTGAACTATATTTCTTAGGCAATTCATAACATTGTAAAAGAGTGTGGCCTAGGGAGAATCATTAATATTCCCAAACATAGAGAGTTATCCTCACATACTGGAACTTCCTGATTTCTGAGCATGATACGATGTTCGTCAATCCTTTCTACTTTAATCTATAGCAATACAAGTCAAAGGGATTTCATATTAGAAATGATATTCATACTTTGGTCACTTTGTCATTTTATCAAACACTTGGTGGGCATAAGGATTTATAGCCCTTACTAATGGTGTTTCTACACCCAACAACCCATTCTCTTGCTCTTTGGTGATTTTACAATCCCAAACAGATATAACAATCATTACATTTCATCACCCATAAATTATCAGAATTCTAGGTCAACAATCCAAAACCCTATTATAGTTCATATGATTCTCATTACCAAACTCATTTACTATTCTCCCACGAACTCATCAGTTCACAGCTATAAATGATTAGAGCGTAGAAGTGTTACCTTTTTGAAGTTTAGTCTACTTGAATTCGAGTTCTATGGTTTCTTTGCTCAACAATAGTATTTCAATCACAAGTCTATCGATTAGAAGGGTTTACTCAAGTTACAAAGGGATTAGAGATGTTCTTGAGCCTTGGTACTTGATCTCTCTTGCCTTAATATGATTTTTCTTGAATAGGGAGTGTTAGGGTATGAATCCCAAGCTTACATATAACTTAAACGCAAAATCCAACTTTTTGACCCGAAACCCGATCATTTCCATGATGGGCCCATGATACCTGGACATCACGACACGCGCGATCTATGTAGATTCTGCACAATGTTATGTAAAATGGCCATAACCTCTTGTACTGAGATTTGTTCAGGATACACAATATTCCGTTGGAAAGGTATTTCAAAGATCAATAACTTTCATGTTTTAAGTTTTCTCAAATTCCCAACTGATATTCATGAAATTGGGCTGGAAGGCAGACCTACCATAAACTTAGTTGATTCGATAATAGTTGATTCTATTGAATCTTGCGTACCTCACAATTCGTCTTGATTCCAAACCAACTATTTCCACCCAAACTTATCCCGATGGGACTTAATATGCCTAAAATGGCATATTAATACTCATGTAACACATCCACACCTATTCTGAATTTATGGAGTGTTACATTGATGTGTGGCCAACGCGCATGGCCTGCTGCTCTGAGCGTTTTTGTGATCCTCTTAACGTCTTGCTCCCATCTATATTTTTCCTAATATTTATATGGATGGAAGGTCTTTCCACCTACTATAACTTTTATTAAGGAACCTTTTCAAAATTCTCAACAAATCAAGGGGTTACGGTTGCCCGAAGTAGGCCCCTCAGCCACTTTTGCAAAATTGTGAAACCTTCTAAATTTCATTTTACTTTCTTAATACGAGTCGTACCTTTGTCTGAGGACTCGAGGTGTCACAACCCCTGGACAAATGAGAACCATTATGGCCTGACTGAGCACCGCCTCTTACTGAAGAACCACCTCGGCTACTAGATGGTGTCGGAGTCCTCGGCGTCAGAAATTGGGAACCCTGCTGGGACCCACTTTGTCTAGGTCTGGTGCAGTCTCTCATCAAGTGACTGGGGTCACCACATACATACAAGACCTGGCAGCTAGAGACTGATATACAAAAGCTGATAAACTAGAGGGACCATCTCAGTAAGATCCACCACGAGACTGTCCGGCCTCATAACCACTGGGTCTAGAAGGACCACCAAAAGTGTCACGACCCAACTAGAGGGCCATGACGGGTACCCGGAGCTGGTTACCGAGCACCACTCTTCATGCTAACTATCCTACCCAAACTGAACATATATATGATTACTCAAGATATTGCTTACCATAAAAGATCACTAAATATCTCCCAAAACATATACACTTATATACATAGGCCCATAAGGCTACAAAAATGATGTACAAAATGTATGCTGATAGATCAGATATCATCTACTACCCACACATATGTATCTACGAGCCTCTAACTGGAGTACTAAACATAAGGACGGGACAAGACCCCACCATGCCCCAAATATGTACACAAAAGAATATACTAAAGCTTCACCTCCGGAGTAATGGAGTGCTCCTGTGTATGTGCTGATAAGGCTCCTAGGAATCTGGGCCGTCCCCCTGTCTACCTGTAGGCATGAACACAGCGTTCATAAAAGAAAAGGCGTCAGTACGAGTAATGTACTGAGTATGTAAGGCATATATAATAACATAACAAGGAAATATAGAATAGAAGATAAAGAGATAACCTGTGACTGATTGTCTCTTTGTCACGACCCAAACCAATGAGACATGACAAGGGGTCTGACCTCTAGCGACCAAACACCCCTAAACACTTATCTGAAACGTACTGAACATCAATAGCCCTTAAATGGCACAAACTAATCTCATAAAGAGGAAACATCCGAACTCTGTACAATCTGCATATATATATATATATAAACATAACATGCGGAAGAACAGTGCAAGCCAGCTAGGCTGCTATATATACTGTACACAAAAGAATATAAGCCGACAAGGCTACATCGTCTAACTACTACATACAACTATCTACAGACCTCTACTGGAATAAAGCTGTAGAAAGGACGGGACAGGGCCCCGTCGTACCCATCTATATACATCTCAAAAGAATGGCCTACCAAAATAGACTGCAACTCTGGATCGAATAGAGTGCACTGATCTCTGCTGGATAAGGGTCCTACTAAGCTGGACTACCTCCTTGTCTACCTGTACCTGCAGGCATGAACTCAGCCCCCCGAGCAACGGGGAGTCAGTACGGATAATGTACTGAACATGTAAGGCATAAAGACAACATGTATATATGTATAGAAATCATGAATAAAATCTGAACTCATAAGCTGGAATGACTATCTGAATGAATCTGTATGAACTAGGATCTGTCTGCCTCTGACTATATATATATATATATATATATATATATATATATATCTAGGAGGTACACACCTCATTGTCACATCACAGGCCATACCTTCACCCCCGTCAAGTGTGCCTCTCTCATGTATATACTCCAACATCATAGGTCACTCCTGGACCACTCATAGGCCACACCTTCACCCCCTTGTCAAGCGTACCTTCCACATATACAACGTAATATCATACGTCACACCTCCACCCCCTGTCAAGTGCGCTTCTCACTCATACCCCTGAGAACTGGAAGTGAATGCGTAATACATGTAAAACTGAATGACAGGATTCTCAAACAATAAAATGATAGTTTTCCTCTCATGGGCCTTACTGAACCCATACTACTAGGGCTGTATATGGGGAAAATACCATAGCCGGGGTACGGGGATATCAAAACTGTATTTCTCTTAGTACTTATAAGAATAGAGTAATATGGAAACTCTCTTACTCATTTATCTGTTCATATCATGGGATCATGGCAAAAAAATAAGGAATAACCTTAACATACCTAGAGATATATCAAATGTTATATCCCGTATTTCTGTACGTTGGATTATTCGTAAGCTGAGGTGGGGTCCACATGTCTAGATTTTTTTTAAAGACATATGACAAGTTATATAGATAATATATGTGAAGTTAAACACAACTCAAGAAGGACCCTTGAGCCAAATCAAAGTGGAAGTCCTCCAAACAAAAATGTGTGCGTTTTTAAGTTACGTTTTTGGGTGGTCTGACTTCGGGAGGCCATAACCCCATCAGTATTTGGGAATTTGGGAAAACTCCCAAAATTAAAGTTGTAGATAATTGAAATACCTTTCCAACCATAGGTCGTGGGCCTGCATGCGACATCGGGATAAGGAGATATAGACGTTTTAAGGCAGAAAGGTCAAGCTGGGCAGTGAACTCGGCCCAACCCGAATTATTAATTAAAAAAATAAATATAAAATGATGACTCATTATGATGGGAACGTGGAAGGCTTAGGGGCAGCATATATATACATGGTTGATGACTAATTTTAGTCATATAATTCATTTGTAGTTGTCATTGTAATTGAGAAAGAGAGAGAGAGCTTCCATGCCATGGCAATTCACGGCCATGGCAGATTTGGAGCAGCTCACGGGCAGCTGCTATGGTGAAAAAAAATTATAATCTCCTAAGGTGTTTTACACGTCAAGAAGGCAGCAACCTAAGTGGTGCGAAATGAGCAAGTTATTATAGGATCTGTCCTAATCAATTCAAGGTAAGATTTCTTCATCATGAAATGTAATTGGAGTTAAAGATGTTGTAATGGAGAGATGAATTTGTATTATATGGAATTGTTGAAATATGAATTGGATTAAATGTTCATAAAGTGGTGGACTGTTCTTGTTGAGCTAAAAGATTAAAAGTGTGGTTTTATGTTCATGTGTTGTTGTCGTGTTGTTGATGATGTGGCTCCTAAATTTGGAGGAAAGAAGTGTATAACGTATCGTATACAAAGCGTATGTTGATCTGTTTGGTGTATAATCTTAAATATTAAGGATTTGGATTGGAAAAGGATTAAGAAAGGTTATTGGGTTATTTGAGTTGTTTATGGGTTGGATTGTAAGGATTTGATATGAATATTTCTATTACTATTGTTGTTGGTATTTCTGTGTTAACAGAAGGATAATTGGAAATTCGGGTTAGGCGAATATATAGGGGAAATGCTGCCCGATTTTCGTTAAGTCTTTAACTAATGAAAAACCCTAATCGAGAAAGTATAAGTTAAAGAATAAGTTCTATAGGCGATTGGTCACAGATTTATGAGCTAAGAAGTATAGTTACTAACGATAGCGTTACTTTTATATTAAATAGGCTAAAGGGGCGACGAAGCGAACGAGATTACGAATAACCTTCAGCAGGTATGTAAAGCTATCCCTTCTTTCTTTTGGCATGTCATAGATTTAAGTGACGAATGATATGAGCTTTGGGGTAATTCTATTCATAAGTTTCGAGTGTGATTCATGATTCTTATTCACTTCTTGATGTTAGAACTCTTAAAATGATTGAGCCTCCCTCTTTAGTTTTCTATACTTTGGATAGTAGTCGATATATATATAAGCTCTTATTCTTAGAAACTCTACGATAACTAATGTCCTTGACTTCTATAAGTTATTTCATACTATATTGACATATGTCTATGATTCCTAAGGTTCTTTTGATATTATTTATGATGACATTCGAGGGATATTTGATATGATTGTCACTATTGATACTCAGGTGTTAATCCCTTCTTCTTATTCTGTTTGAGTCTTGATAATGTTTTAAATTGCATATGGTTGCTCACTACTCTGCTCGTGCATGCCTCAATGTGTCCTTCACCGAGTCCCAGGCCGGGTATGTTATCATGTACAGTTTCACTGCATTGTTCACCGAGTCCCTCACTAGAGGGCCGGGTACGGTTTATATATATATATATATATATATATATATATGATGGTGTTATGCTGTGTTATGGCGTTATGATGTGTTTATGGAGTTATGCTGTGTTATGGCGCCAAAGACGGGGTGGCGACCATGTTCACCAAGTCCCATAATGGTCCGGGTATGATATATAATATTGACATGCATGATTTATGTTTCAAAAGGGCAAGTGTTTTGGAATTCTGGACATTGTACTTGTTTTCTGTACTCCCTAGTTCAGTTATGATCCTTTTTACTGTATTTCATGCTTTATATACTCAGTACATATTCCGTACTGACCCCCTTTCTTCGGGGGGCTGCGTTTCATGCCCGCAGGTACAGATAGTCGGTTTGGTGACCCTTCAGCATAGGACTTCTACTCAGCTGTCTCGGAGAGCTCCGTTGTTCCAGAGTCTAGACTTTGGTTCAGATCTTATGTTGTATATGTATATGTTTATCCAGGGGTACGGCGGGGCCCTCTCTCGTCATATTTCACTGTTGATACTCTTAGAGGTCTGTAGACATATATGTGGGTTGTGTATAAGTTCTGTTGAGCTGTGTCTATACGTTGTGCTATGTATATGTTCGTTTGTAATGGCAGCCTTGTCAGCTAGCATATGACATGATATTGCCGTGTAGTGGCAGCCTTGTCGACTTATGGATCATTTTATGATTTGATCAGTTGTGACTCCTCAGGAGACAGTTTATCTGGACATATATATATGACGACGTTGTGAACCTTGGAGTTCCTTTACAAGTTTCCATATTGTTCTTAGATTCTGTATGACTATATTTAACAGGTACGTATACGGGTGTCCAGGTCGGGCACTAGTCATGGCCCACGGGGTTGGGTCGTGACATCAAATCGCCCAACTTCTACTTCTTGAACTTGTAAATCTACAATTAAGATAACATAAGCCTTAATTAGGCTACTTGCTTTGCTTACTAATCATCCCCAAGCACGTATAAAGCTTAACGAATGATAGACGACCATCTCCGTTATAAGCTTACAATGATAGCGCCTATATATATCCAAATATACGTAAATCCATCCCTAATCATTTCTTTAAAATAGTTTCATACACTACCTTACCCTTCATCAATCTATCACTTCCACAAATGCCCTTTCTTTACCTAAAATCACTAAAGCTCTTGATAGAAAACTCAAAAACAAGGGTAGAAATCATTTATGTACCTTGAGGGGTCAAGAATCCCAAGAATCACTTTAACTTCAACTCCTTAAGCCTACCATTCTTGGAGAAACCTTAGAAACAACCTGCTTCTTCACAAGATCGGGTTTACGGGGTCCGGGTCTTGTAAAATCTTCTCTACTTTGCCATAAATGTTGGGAGAGCAAAATATTAGGGTTTTCTGATTTGGGAATGAGAGAAAATAAGACATAAAGTCGTGGACCACATATTTATACTCGGAGAATTAAATGCTTCAGTGGTCCGGTTCGACGAGCGGGTCAACGACCCGTCAACGTGCTCGTCGACCTGCGCCTGCAGAATGCAGGGCTGCAGAACCCTGTCACCACTGCACAACGACTGTCCGTCGACAGGTTCGATGACCCATCGATCTTGACTGGTGTCTGCAGACTTTTCCAATTCGGTTCAGATCGCGTCGATTCGATTCGTTCAATTTCTAACCCCGTAGTTCACCAGGAATTCCTGCTGATACCATGAAACACGGGGTAAGACACTTTCTTTCTCGAAAACTCGGGCTCGGGTCTCCGTTCCCAAGGCATACCTCACTAGGAAATCATAAGTTCTACCACTACGAAAACGAGGGGTGTAACACTCTTAATGCGGATTCACGCATGCAAGCTTATATAATAAACGTCATATCATATCATATATTGCTACGGGACATGCAGCCCGATCCATAGAAGAATATATATATTGCTGCGGAACGTGCAGCCCGATCCATAATATCATATATGTATCATATATCTATATATTGCTGTGGAACGAACGACCCGATCCATTTATCCATATATCCCACGTCCGGAACGATATCATAATCTCCAAACTGATCAGGTGGTTATGCGTATATAACGCCTTGCCTTTTTTCCCATATCCTATGTATATATACACATATATCCATGTATAGCTTATAATATAAATAGCATGCATGGGAGCCCGAGTGAAGGCTATAACTCTATCGGAGTGACATAAGGTCGGTAACCGCCCATTATATTATCGAACAATCTGCATCGATATGTCTCACCTTGAAGGAACTAATATCATGAGGTGAGACAACAACAAGAAATAATATCAATGAAATCATAAGAGAAATATGGTCATCAAATTCATAATAGCAACATCTCATAAGTCTCTAACATAGCATCATTATCGTCATCATTATCGTAGAACATATCTCATCTCTAGCTCATAAAAGACTCTTAAGAATCATGAACTTTTAGCTTTTGGGATGTAATAAGGTCATGGAAGGTATGGAAAGTAGAATATAAGAATCATGCCTTATGAAAGAAGAGGACTAGCCTTACATACCTTTACGTCTCTTTAACTTTATCGACTAAATGCTTTCCGTTCAAGCTCACGATTCTACATTCAAGAGAATTCATACTAAGATCAGATAACCGGAAACATACTTTAGGTCTCAACTAACACGAAGAGCTAACGAAAATTGGACAACATCTCCTTTGCTTCAACAACTTCCTCCATATAATAAACAATTCCCAAACATCAATAATAACACCCACAATATCATAATCAATAAACCTTTTCAAGTTAGGCATTATTCAATTCTCAATATTCCCTTTCGAAGGTATCCATAACAATAATTACAACACTACGTCATATTCATTCACATATAATGCTTCTTCAACATCCTTAATATCATTCATAACAAGATTATACTCATGGCATAGCAAGAACTATGATTCATGTCATGTTACTATTCACTATTTCCACATTTGAGCTTCATATTCCACTTCTTTCCCCAATCCAAGTCATTCAATCACTCAATACTCTTAATAACATGAAATGAATATAGAACTCACCTTTGACGATGTAGGAATGGACTTTGGATGAAAATACTTCACTTGAGAAAACCCTAACTTCAATTTCCAAAGGAAACCTTAACTTCCATAAACCCTAGTAATCTTCTCTACACTTGATTCCCTTGGTTCTTGATGTTTACTCTTTGATTTCCCTTGAATTTGTGTTAATATGGTGTGTGGAACTTTCTAGAGCTTCCAAGAGGTATGGAGAATGTGGGAAATGAAAAATATGAACTTGGGTCATATATATATATAAGAGGAAAAATCTGGAAAAAGTGGGTCGTCCATATTGTACGGACACTTATACGGTCCGTATAACATTATATGGTCCGTATAAGTGGTCGTATAATACCACCAGGGACTAAACTTCCTCTGGAATGTTATACAGACCCTTATACGGACGGTATAAGTGGTCGTATGATAGTTGATCCTCTAAGGATAAATATAACGAAAATGATGATGTCAATGATGGCAATCATACTCATGAACTCCTATGTATACAAATTTAAGTATGTATGACTATTATGTGACACCGAGCTTATATGGCCGGGTATGATACCTATCGCGCGCACACCACTGCAGTTGGGTACGGATAACACTGAGCCTTGGTAGGGCCAGGTATGTATGACACCAAGCCTTGTCATGGCCGGGTATGTGAAACCACCGAACCTTCATGGTCGGGTATGCTATGGATACGAATATGTATATGAATATGGATACGGATATGGATATATGTATATATATATATATGTATGTACATGAGCATGCATTAGAAATGGAAGGTTCCTATGAAAGACAAGTAGGAAATTACGATGATGGCTACTATCCCCCGAATCTCCCATCTTATGCTATTTCTTATGCTATTCCTTATGCTGTCTCATATGCTCTTATTATGATATTGATTATGCTTTACATACTCAGTACATTATTCGTACTGACGTCCTTTTGTTCGTGGACGCTGCGTCATGCCCGTAGATTCTTATTCGGGGACTACATAGAGGAGCTCCATTTCTTCCGGAGCTACAACTTTTGGTATTTATTCTTTTGTGCACATACCTATGGGCATGGCGGGGTCCTGTCCCGTCTATATGATGTGACATACTCTTCTTAGAGGCTCGTAGACAATTGTGTATGGTTAGATGTCTTGTAACCTTGTCGGCCTGTATTTTGTGTATCATTTTGATAACCTCGTCGGCTTGTATATATGGATATGGGCATTGTTATTGATGATGATATAAATGTGTCGTTGCCCAACGATATTAGCACTATTGATGCATATAAATTATGAGTAAGCCATGTGGCTCACCTAGATGTGAATATGAGAGTACTATAAGAGGTGTCCGGGTGGGTTAGCACCGGGTACCCGTCATGGCCCTCCGGTTGGGTCGTGACACCTATGATATGAGCCAACAAGCGAGTAAGCGAGCTTCCATATTACTCTACTCTTAGAAGCATTAGAAGTACTTCAGTCTTTGATGTTCATGTACCTCATTTATGAGTATTCTATTTGTTCAAGGGTCCAGTCTTATGTAGTCACTTCTATGTATACATTTTACTCATGCATTACATTCATTATATATTTATGTACATTGACCCATGACCAGAAGGCGTTATATACGCGAACATTTAATATATGTGGGGTATGAGAAGAGAAATTGGCGCTATACACGCATTACCACCATGATGATAATATGAGAATCAGGCTGCACGTACTGTAGCAATGTATATGATGATGGCCGCAGAGAGGCCGATATGATATGAGAAGAGAAACAGGCGTTATACATGCACATATATCAGGCGTTATACACGCATATATATATAGATGTATGACCTTCATTGATAGTCATGAGTATGCATATTATGCGCCCACAGTGGCATTGTCAGTTAAACAGATTTATGCAGATACATACAGATACTAGTTTATACAAGTACATGCAGATAGTTATTCAGCTTATGAGTTCAGATCTTATTCATGATTCTTGTATATATATGTTATTCTTATGCCTTACATACTCAGTACATTATCCGTACTGACTCCCCGTTGCTCGAGGGGCTGCGTTTATGCCCGTAGGTACAGGTAGACAGACAGGTGGTCTAGCTTAGTAGGACTTTTATCCAGCAGCGATTAGTGCACTTCATTTGATCCGGAGTTGTAGTCTATTTTGGTATGCCATTATTTTGAGATGTATATAGATAGGTATGGCAGGGCCCTGTCCCGTTATTCTACGGCTTTTATTCAAGTAGAGGTTTGTAGACACTTGTATGTATTAGTCAGATGATGTAGCCTTGTCGGCTTTTATTCTTTTGTGTACAGTATATGTAGTAGCCTAGCTGGCTTGCACTGTTCTTTCAACATGTTTATGTATATACAGATTGTTCAGAGTTCATGATGTCGTCTATTTATGAGTTCAATTTAAGTCATGTATGGGCCCTAGATGTCCAGTAAGATTCAGATATGAGTATAGGGTGTTTGGTCGCTAGAGGTCAGAAACTCGTCACAACTCATCGGTTTGGGTCGTGACAACCACGACCTGCTGGAGTCTGAGAGGTCTACTCAGGAGGGTGCATGGACGAAGAAAAATCGATTGCTGATCCCGTAGGCTGGGCCTTATCTCGGCCAATTCTTAATGGACGATCATGTATCATATGGCCAACCCGACCGTAGGCATAACAAGCACCTGAACCTAACCGGCACTGATCCGAATGTAATCTGCCACACTGGCTGCATCGTGGGGCTGGTGGTCTCCTATGACTTAAATCATCCCCAGCCTGAGAACCCGAAACCCTCGAGCTCTGACCCGGTCCGGAATAAATGGGGCGATCAAATCTCCTACCCGCAAACCGAGAAGGTACACTAGCTGCAGACTGGCCTGAATATCTAGAATACTGTTGCCTCTGACCCCCTCTATACTCACTATTCGTACCGCAGATCTGGCCCTCTTACTATACCCTCTATCAATATCACGCTCACCCCTGTGCGGTTGTTGTTACTCATTCAAATTCTGGGCATGGGCTTGAATACGAGAGATGTCCATCCCTTCCTGAAGTGAAGTTGTTAGGCAATCTTTGATCAAGTGTGGCCCTAAGCCACTCACAAACAGACACACTCGGTCTCCCATATCGGCTACCATAGCCGGAGCATACCTAGCCAATGAATTAAAACGGAGACTATACTCCCGAACACTCATGTTTCCTTGCTTTAGATTCAAGAGACTGTCATCTCGGGCCTGACAGACCTCAGGTGGCAAATAATGACGGATAAAAGCATTTACTAACTCTTGCCCAACCGGGGGAGGTGCATTTTCCCCTTTTGAAGAAATCCAATTATTATACCACAGAACCTCTACATCACGCAACCTATAGGACGCCAACTCCACTGACTCAATATCCGAAGCATGTATTATTCTCAGCATCCTTAAAATTTTATCTATAAAACCCTGCGGGTCTTCATCCGGCTTTGACCCGAAAAATTATGGAGGATTCAAACTCATAAAATCACGGGCTGTGGAATTAGTCGCCCTGTCACCGAGAACCGCACCCTGTCACTGAGCCTGTGTAGCAACTAGCTGAGTCAATAACTAGATAGCTTCGGTCATCTGTTGACCTGAAGTACCTGATGGATGGATCGGAGGCATAGGAGCTGGAGTAGAGACCCCTTCTTACTCCTCTAAAATAGGCTGAGTGTGAGAAGTATGTGATAAAGCCTCATTATGGGATTCACCTTCTTCTATATTCGTTGGTGGCTCCCTTTCAATCCGCCTTCCTGTCGTAGCCTTACCCTTCTGGGCGGCTGTTGCTTTCCTCTTTACCGGCATCGCTGAAATCATAACGAACAATTAGAGAAAAGGGAAAATCTTATATCATAGCTCTATCGCACGATCTATGAATAAGAAAGACGGTCATTATTCCTAAATGTCCCGCAGCCTCTTGTTTATAAGTGTGACGCGCTTCACACCGATAAACAATACTCTATTGGACACGGCTCGTAGACACACCCCAGGACAGAACTGCACTGATACCACTTTTTTCACGACCCAACTAGAGGACCATGACTGTACCCGGAGCTTGTTACCGAGCACCACTCTTCATGCTAACTCTCCTACTCAAACTGAACATGTATATGATTACTCAAGATATTGCTTACCATAAAAGATCAATAATGTCTCCCAAAACATATGTACTTATATACATAGGCCCATAAGGCTACAAAAATGATATACAAAATGTATGCTGATAGATCACATATCATCTACTACCCATACATATGTATATGTGAGCCTCTAACTGGAGTACTGAACATAAGGATGAGACAGGACCCCGCCATGCTTCAAATATGTACACAAAAGAATATACCAATAATCTACACCTTCGGAGTAATGGAGTGCTCCTGTGTATGTGCAGATAACGATCCTAGGAATCTGGGCCGTCCCCCTGTCTACCTGTGGGCATGAACATAGCGTCCATAAAAGAAAGGACGTCAGTACAAGTAATGTACTAAGTCTGTAAGGCATGTATAATAACATAATAAGAAAATAATAGAATAGAATATAAAGAGATAACCTGTGACTGATTGCCTCTTAAGGAGGATTCACGCATGCAAGCTTATATAATAAACAATGTCATATCATATCATATATTGCTGCGGGACGTGCATCCCGATCCATAACATAATATATATTGCTGCGGACGTGTAGCCAGATCCATAATATCATATATGTATCATATATCTATATATTGTCGCGGAACGAAAGGCCCGATCCATTTATCTATATATCCCGCGTCCAGGACGATATCATAATCTGCCAACTAATCAGGTGGTTATGTGTATATCACGCCTTGCCCTTTTTCCTATATCCCATGTATATATACACATATATCCATGTACATCATATAATATAAATAGCATGCATGGGAGCCCAAGTGAAAGCTACAACTCTATCAGAGTGACGTAAGGTCGGTAACCTTCGATTATATTATGGAACAATCTGCATCGCTACGTCTCACCTTGAAGGAACTAATATCATGAGGTGAGACAACAACAATAAATAATATCAATGAAATCATAAGAGAAATGGGGTCATCAAACTCATAATAGCATCATCTCATAAGTCTCTAACATAGCATCATTATCGTTGAACATATCTCATGGAAGGTATGGAAAGTAGAATATAAGAATCATGCCTTATGAAAGAAGGGGACTAGCCTTCCATACATTTACGTCTCTTTAACTTTATCGACTAAACGCTTCCTTTCCAAGCTCACGATTCTACATTCAAGAGAATTCATACTAAGATCAGATAACTGGAAACATACTTTAGGTCTTAACTTACACAACTAAGAGCTAACAAAAATTGGACAACATCTCCTTTGTTTCAACAACTTCTTCCATTTAATAAACAATTCCCAAACATCAATAATAACACCCACAATATCATAATCAATAAACCACTTCAAGTTAGGCATTATTCAATTCTCAAAATTCCCTTTCAAAGGTATCCATAACCATAATTACAACACAACGTCATATTCATTCACATATAATATCAACATCCTTAATATCACTCATAACAAGATTATACTCATGGCATAGCAAGAACTATGATTCATGTCATGTTACTATTCACTATTTCTACATTTGAGCTTCATATTCTACTTCTTTCCCCAATCCAAGTCATTCAACCACTCAATACTCTTAATAACATGAAATGCATAAAAAACTCACCTTTGATGATGTAGGAATGGACTTTGGATGAAAATACTTCACATGAGAAAACCTTAACTTCAATTTCCAAAGGAAACCTTAACTTCCATAAACCCTAGTAATCTTCTCTACACTTGATTCCCTTGGTTCTTGATGTTTACTCTTTGATTTACCTTGAATTTGTGTTAATATGGTGTGTGGAACTTTCTAGAGCTTCCAAGAGGTATGGAGAATGTGGGAAATGAAAAATATGAGCTTGGGTCAGGTATATATAAAAGAGGAAAAATCTGGAAAAAGTGGCTCGTCCATATTATACGGAAACTTATACGGTCCGTATAACTTTATACGATCCGTATAAGTGGTCGTATAATACCACCAGGGACTGACCTTCCTCTGAATGTTATACGGACCCTGATACGGACCGTATAAGTGGTCGTATAGCTCACAATTTTCGAGATTGTTCCCGTTGATTCGTTTGACTTCCAATCCTCGTGGAACCTTCTTGGAACTTGTATAATACTTCACTAACCCTCTAAGGAACCTTATAACTCATTCTCAAGATCATACTAAATAATCGTTAACTCGATACTTACAGAACCTTTCCCCAAACATAACTCATACTTCGCTTTTCTTTGACAAACTTTCTTCCCTTGCCTCAAATGTCTTTGGAATATTAATTAGAATTATTGTGTATCCCTTCTTACTTGTAGGGGCTTCATGTACACCTCAACTTGCGTTAATCTAATCACCGCATGACAACGCGAAAATGTCTGAGGTGTAACAAAAAGATGCCTGCAATATGGACTGAATGAGGCGGCTGGGGGCTGACTGATAGGGCCTGGAAGATTGACCCCCGCCCCTATAACTAGAACCACTAAACCCACTAAGCTAACATGGCCTCTTCTCACTAGATCCTCCCAATGAACGAGCCTTGTCAGAATCAACACTCACGGCATGATCAATGATTACTTGGAAAGAAGTACCTATGGCCAAAAGCGGAGACAAGCACTATGGAGTGGAAGCACAAGTGCACCAACAAATCTATGAACCCTCTCTGCCTCTGTGAGAATCAAGTGGGTCGCATACATAGACAAAAATCAAAATCTGGCCTCATACTCTGACACAAACATACCTCTCTGCTGCAAATGTGAGAACTCATCTCTGAGCTCGTCCCTCAAAGTACGCAGCACGTACTTCTCCAAGAAAGCCCGATGGAACTAGGTCTAGGTGAGTGGAGGTGCTCCAATCGGTCTGCCCTCAATATAATACCTCTACCAAGTCTTCGTGTCACCGCAAAACTAAAGTGACGCATAATCCACGCCGTGAGACTCCACAACGCCCATCTTGTAAATCCTCGCATGCACCTCCACAATGAACTCGTATATATCCTCGATGCGTATGCCGAAGAATCTAGACGGCTCCATCTTTAAAAACTTGCTGATGAGGTCCTGATCCCCAACTGTCAGAGTCTAAGCTGCTACTAGTCTGGGAGCACTCTCAGGGGCAAGGATACTATCTATAGATGGGGCCATAGCAGCAGCAAGTTGCATCCCCATTGTCTGTCCTTTCTCAGAAGTTTGTACCCCTCCTCTAGACTGCGAACCACCACCAGGTGTAGTGGCACAGCCTACGGCATGCTGCCCATCAAGATGAAGAAGTATCCTTGCCATGGTATCCTGGAAGACTGGATCTGACATGACCTTGGGGTGGGTCAAGGCTGGCCCCATACCTCCCCTAACTGTGTGTGCTCCTTTAGGCTAGCGCTATGGTTGTTGTGTTGGAAAGGGCTCCGAAGAAGCTGATCGTGCTCGTCTCTATCCAGCTGCAGGGGCCCTGCCCCTGGCCGATGCAGCACCACGGCCTCTAGCCTGGTTGCAGCCTCCCTCCATCTATGAGAGAATACAAATGAACCAGATGCCAATTTGAAAGTTCGAGATACCAATTTGATTAAAGTAGTACGAAAGAATGAAAGAATATGAAGTTTCCAAAATGTCTGATAGCCTCTCGCAAATAAGTACAGAGCTCATCATACTGATCCGCAAGAATCTACTGGACATGCTCCTGTACTTATAGACCAGGTAACCTAGGGCTCTAATACCCACTGAGTCACATCCCAAATCAGGGAACGTGCGAGTACCTACTTTTTTCCCACCTGGTAAACGAACCCGTCCCTTAATCAGCATTCAAACAACAATAAAATAACCACCATGCCCCGATAGTCATGACTCGTGGAGGGGGGGGGGGGGGGGAATCCATGCACCTGCTGTGGCATATAGCCCGGTCTAATATGGGTTGCGGAAGGTGCAACCCGGTCCAATAAATGTGTTGCGGTGCGCAACCAGATCTCAATATATAAGTATGAATGAATAGATGACATCAATGTCAACAAGAGTATATCAATGCCAAATCATGCCACACGTGGACACACATCACAATAACAATCTCAATATCAATTCCTTCCTCTTCACAAAGTGATACTCAACAATAAGAGATATGATTTCACAACCATGATAAAATGACTAATCATCAAGTCTAGTATCACACACATAGCAACAAGCCAATAGATCATAACCAGGCAACAAACCACAATCAAACTGTCACGACCCGGCTAGGAGCCGTGATGGGTACCCGGGGCCAACCGCCGAGTACCGCTCGTACTAGTACTCCTTAGGCTTATTTAACTATTATTGATCAGATTCATGCTCGATTTATAAGAAAACCCGTTTTCCTTTAGAAACATAATGTATTTATACACATAAGCCCTTAGGCTAGCAAAATAATATATATATGTAAATATTTACACAATGACCACGCCGTGAAACCACATGACCCACATTGATTATCTACGAGCTTCTATGAGATGACATCTACAATTCCACACAAAAGAATCATCACAGGCACCTCCAGAACAATGGGGTGCTTTCAGTCAGCTAACAGCCTCTAAGAATCTGGAGTAAGATCTTCCCCCTGTCTACCTGTGGGCATGAACACAGCGTCCAAAGAAAACGGACGTCAGTACGAATATTGTACTGAGTATGTAAAGCAGGAATGAAATAAACAAACACAATAGAGGGATCAGGAATCATGAGAGAAGGATATAACCTGAATGTATATCATGGACAATATATTCTCTACATATATCGCATTTTACATAATCATAGTATACATGTTATCACATCCCACACATCGTCACATACATCATCATATACGTCATATACGTCATCACATACATCCTCACATCGTAGTCAGCATCGTTACCTGCGTCCGGGTAACCCTCATATGCCGCCCACTAGTGGTGATCATGCCCGACCCTCTAGGCTCTGTGAAAACATAGCAGCCCGCATTAGCAGTGACATGCCCGGCCATATAGGCGCGGTGGAATCATACGCAGCCTGCATTAGCGGTGACATGCCCGGCCATATAGGCGCGGTGGAATCACATCATCACAAAATCAATCATAACATATCACTATTACACATCTCTTGCCATAGCATCATGCTATCATTTCTTGGTATTCCATGCATCCCATAGTCGTATTACAAGTTAACGTTATTCATCATCTTATTGTCATAGCATACATTAGTATTAAAAGCATACATTAGGCTTCAAGGCACCCACACTATATCGGAGTGACGTAAGGTCGTGAACCCCCGATTGTATTATGGACATTTTATGAGTATCATGCCTTGCCTTGAAGGAAATAAAGCATAAGGTGAGTGTTAACAATAATAACATCATTAGCATTGTAGGAACATCGTGCCACAATTTCTTGAATCTCTATACTCTAGCTTACTGTCATTATAATCATGCTTATAGGTGATTCGATATATATAAAAGGACTCATAAGCTTCATCTTATAGAAGGATTACGGAAACTTGAATGATTCATGCCTTGTGTAAGAAGAGTTAAGCCTCACATACCTTTCTTGTTTAAGCAATCTAGCGTTCGCTTATTCTCCTTCAATGTCACGTCTCTACCTTCAAAAGAGGAGTCATACTAACGTTAGTTAATCAACTATAAGAACGCACTACTATTTCTAGAGACAATTGGGCAGCACTTCCTCTGTTTATACTACTTTTCCCACATTCCATATCAACTCCCAACACTCACACCAACAATTACAATATCGCAATCAACAATCATCATTCATATACAATGGCCATGATCCACCATTTCTTTTCATTTTTCCCACATTTATGGTTTTGGATTCTCTATCGTATTTCTCATGTATCACACTTATCTCATGGTCTACATGTCATTTATAACGTATTCATACTCATAACACACTAACATTCATGATTCAATTCAACTACCATTCACTCATGGCACTATTCACTCATTTATGACCCATTTGCTATGCTTTTCTACAATTCGGGTATCTTAACCTACCAATACCTTAAACAACATGAAATGGTCATGAAACTTACCTTGGATGATGGTTGAACAAGTCTTGAGTGGAGTTTCTCCTCTAGCACCAAAACCCTGTCTCCTCTGTTTTGGTTTTCTTTGAGGAAGATGAACTTTACTTGGGTTTTATACACTTTGATTCATGGATTATGTGTTGTTGATCTTAGTTTTCCTTTGATTTATCTTGTTGTTGAAGAGTAGGAAGGGTTCTAGATGTTTCTTGAAGTGTAGAGTGGAAATGGAATAAAAATGAAATGAAAGAGGTCCCTTATACTTAAACTTAAAATCTGCCCGACCCTCTTTATAAGGACCAACATACGGTCCGTACAATTTATACGGACCGTATTTATGGTCGTACATTTGGTCCAGTGGATGGTGGCCTCCTTGGCCAATTATACGGTCCAACATCGGCTGGTACAATTTATACGGTCCGTAGGTTGGGCCGTATAATGCCAAGCGATTTCGTTTTCGTTCTCGTTGTCTCATTTGATCTCCGATACTTATGGAACCTTCTTGGCACTTGTTTAACATCTCAACATCAACCTTAGGTACATTATTACACTTCTCTAAGACATCATCATGCCATCATGGACTTGTTGCTCGAAATTCCTATCCGATACACAACGTATGATTCGCTTTCCTTAACAACTTCCTTTCCTTGCATTGTATGCCTTTAAAATCTCGTTGAGGGTCATCTAATACTCTTTCTTACTCGTCAAAACATCGCATATGCTATGTCCTCTGCTAGCCTGTTCCCTGTAGATATACGGGGGATTTTTCCAAGGTGTAACATTCTTCCCCCCTTTTGGAACATTCATCCTCGAATGTTAAACACTCGGAATTCTACGAAAATTTCGCCAGAGTTTCCCCTGTAACTTGGTACTACCAAACTGTCACAACAACCCATAATATGATCGCCTCATAGGGCTACATCACAATAGCAACATATCTATGGCCACACACGACCAAAAGCATAAAGATAAAGCATACGTACCTCATATTGTCGGCGTTTCATCTTGGATCTCTCCTGGGGGTTGGAATAAATGCGGGCACTTAGATTTCATACTCTCTTCCGCTTCCCAGTTCATTTCTTCCCGATTGTTGTTTCGCCACAATACTTTGACTGATGCTACTTCTTTATTTCGAAGCTTTCGTACTTGCCTATCTAGGATGGCAATAGGCACCTCTTCATAGGTTAGTCCTTCCGTTATTTGCACATCATCTATCGGGACAATCTTTGTAGGATCTCCAATACACTTGCGGAGCATTGAAACATGAAAGACTGGATGAACTGATTCAAGCTCCGAAGGCAAATCCAATTCATAGGCTACCTGCCCTACCTTGCGGGTGATCTTTTAGGGCCCAATGTATCTGGGACTTAGCTTCCCTTTCTTACCAAATCTCATCACCCCTTTCATGGGTGACACTTTCAAAAATACCCAATCATTAATTTGAAACTCTAAGTCTCACCGGCGGTTATCCGCATAAGACTTTTGGCGACTTTCGGCTGTTAACAACCGATCTTGGATCACCTTGACCTTTTCTATTGCTTGTTGGATCAATTCAGGGCCCACTAATTGTGCTTCCCCTGTTTCAAACCATCCAATTGGAGATCTACATTTCCTTCCGTATAAAGCTTCATATGGAGCAATTTGTATACTAGAATGATAAATATTGTTGTATGCAAACTAAATTAGTGGAAAATGATCATCCCAACTACCACCGAAATCCAGCGCACACGCTCGTAGCATATCTTCCAAGGTTTGAATAGTGCGCTCGGCTTGCCCATCGGTCTGTGGATGAAATGCCGTGCTAAACTTTACTTGCGTGCCTAGACCTTCTTGAAAAGACTTCCAAAACTTAGCTGTAAACTGTGCTCCTCTATCTGTGATAATAGACAATGTAATACTATGGAGTCGCATGATTTCTTTGAGATACAGTCTTGCATAGTCTTCTGCTGAGTACGTGGTTCTAACTGGAGGAAAATGGGCTGCTTTTGTCAATCTGTCCACGATCACCCATATAGAATCATATTTGCCATGAGAACGAGGTAATCCCACAATGAAATCCATGTTGATCACTTCCCATTTCCAGGTGGGTATCTCTATGGCTTGCAATAAGCCTCCTGGCTTCTGATGTTCAAGTTTTACTTGTTGGCAATTTGGACATTGCGCTACAAATCCGGCTATGTCTCTCTTCATGCCATCCCACCAATACGTCATCTTGAGATCATGATACATTTTTGTTGCACCCGGGTGAATAGAATATCGAGAGCAATGTGCCTCTTCTAAAATTCGTCGGCGCAATTCTGCCACATTCGGCACACATAACCTGCCTCGGTACCTAAGAATCCCGTCCATGGAAACTTCAAACGAAGACTTTTCTTTCCCATGAGATGTGTCTCTATAATGACATAACTGAGGATCTTCACACTGTCGTTCTTTCACTTCCATATCCAAGGACGAAATTGTGGAATCATTTATACTAATCCCAGCATCGCCCGAATCGATTACACGCACTCCAAGATTAGCCAATCGATGAAGTTCTTGAACCATCTCTTTCCTTTCCGGAGGGACTTCACATAAACTGCCCATCGATCGGCGGCTAAGTGCATCGGCTACTACATTTGCCTTCCTCGGGTGGTATAAAATGCTAACATCATAATCTTTTAATAATTCTAACCACCGCCTCTGTCGCAGGTTCAACTCCTTTTGCTTGAAGATGTACTGAAGACTTTTGTGATATGTATACATATCAACGTGCACACCATATAAATAATGTCTCCATATTTTTAAGGCATGAATGACCGCAGCCAATTCGAGATCATGAGTTGGATAATTCTTTTCATGTTTCCGCAATTGCCTCGAAGCATATGCAATAACTCTACCATGTTGCATCAATACGCATCCTAATCTGACACCGGAAGCGTCATAATACACAACATAGCCATCTGACCCTTCTGGAAGCGTTAAGATTGGAGCTAAGGTCAACCTGTTTTTCAACTTTTGGAAACTACGCTCGCAAGCGTCATTCCATTGGAATTTAGCGGACTTCTGGGTTAGCTTCGTTAATGGGGCTAAGATAGATGAGAAACCCTCTATGAATCATCTATAATAACCGGCCAAACCCAGAAAACTACGAACTTCTGTAGGCGTCGTAGGCCTTGGCCAAGTTTTCACAGCTTCAATTTTCTGAATGTCGACTCGAATGCCATCATCTTAAATAACATGGCCCAGAAATGTTACCGAATTCAGCCAAAACTCGCATTTTGAAAATTTTTCATACAATTCTCGAGCTCGAAGAATACCAAGAACAATTCTCAGATGATCTGCATGTTCCGATTCCGTGCGAGAATACACCAGAATATCATCAATAAATACTATCACAAATAGATCCAAAAGAGGCCTGAATACATTGTTCATCAAATTCATAAATACAGCCGGAGCATTAGTCAACCCGAACGACATCACTCAGAATTCATAATGGCCATATCTCGTTCTGAAGGCCGTTTTGAGAATATCCGCTTCTCTGACTCTCACTTGATGGTAGCCTGACCTCAAATCTATTTTTGAAAACCACTTGGCACCTTGCAATTGATCGAACAAATCATCAATCCTTGGAAGAGGATATCGGTTCTTTATCGTCACCTTCTTCAGTTGTCTATAGTCGATACACATTCGTAGAGATCCGTCTTTCTTTCTCACAAACAAGACCGGTGATCCCTACGGTGACGAACTGGGTCTAATGAATCCTTTCTCGAGCAAGTCTTTCAGCTGGGCCTTTAGTTCTTTTAATTCTGCCGGAGCCATTCGATAAGGAGGAATAGAAATACGCTTGGTGTCCGGCAATACATCAATAGCGAAATCAATTTCCCTTTCTGGTGAAAGACCTGGAAGTTAATCTGGGAATACGTCTGGAAATTCATTCACTACTGGAACTGACTGGAAAGTTGGCGGCTTTGCCTCGGTGTCATGAACCCGAACTAGGTGATAGATATAACCCTTGGCTATCATCTTCCTTGCCTTGAGGTAGGAAATAAACCTGCCCTTTGGAGATGCTGCATTACCCTTCCATTCAAGCACGGGCTCTCCCGGAAATTGGAATCGGACCACTTTTGTGCGGTAATCGACATTTGCATAACACGAAGCCAACCAATCCATACCCATGATTACATCGAAATCTACCATTTACAGCTCAATCAAATCAGCCTTGGTCTGTCGATCACATATCACAATGACACAATTTTTATACAATTGTCTTGCTATCACGGGATCACCAACCGGAGTAAGCACCTCAAAGGGTTTAATTGACTCGGGTTTCACCCCAATACAACCAGCAACATATGGAGTAATATAAGAGAATGTAGAACCCGGATCTATCAACGCATACACATCACGGGAGAATATAGACAATATACCTGTAACCACATCCGGAGAGGACTCGAGATCCTGCCATCCGGCTAAAGCATATACACAGGGCTGAGTGGCACCTGAAGTAGATGCTACCCCTCGGCCTCTACCTCGTCCTGCTGTCATCTGGGGAGTCTGCCCTGCTGGGCGTGCTGAGGACGAACCGACAGCTGAACCTGTGGGCTGAACCCCACCTCTACCGTACCTCGAGGAACAATCTCGCATCAAATGCCCAGTCTGTCCACAAACGTAACAACCATCAGTGTCCTGACGACATGGCCCTGAGTGTAATTTGTGGCACTGACTACATCATGGAACTGGGGTCTCCCCTGACTATAATCACCCTCAAACTGGGAACCTGAAGCCCTTGAACTCTGACCCTGTCTTGAGTGAAAGGAGTGGTCAAATTTTCTATCTGGAAATCTGGGAGGTGCGCTAGTCACTGACTGGCCTGAATGTCGGGAATAAGTCTGCCTCGATCCCCCTCTATAATCACTGCCTGTGCCCATAGATCTAGCCTTTTTGATTTGTCTTCTATCACTGTCCCGATCACCCCTTTGTTGTTGTTGTCGCCCCTCCAAATTCTGAGCATGGGCCTGTATCCGGGAAATGTCCATCCCGTCTTGCAGGGAAGCCGTCAGACAAACTCTGAATAAATGTGGCCCCAAACCACTCACAAACCTAGGTACCCAATCTCCAACGTCGGCCACCATAGCGGAGCATACCTAGCCAAAGAATTGAATCGCATGCTATACTCCCGGGCACTCATATTTCCTTGCTTCAAATTTAAGAATCTGTCCACTCTAGCTCGGCGGACCTCAGGTGGCAAATAGTGATGAATAAAAGCATCTACGAACTCTTGCCAAACCGGAGGAGGCGCATTCTCTCCTCTTGATAGTACCCAGTTGTTGTACCATAACACCGCCACATCCCGGAGTCTATAGGATGCCAACTCCACGGATTCGGTCTCGGAGGCATGCCCAATCTTCAATGTACTCAACATTTCATCTATGAAACCTTGTGGGTCTTCCTCCGTCTTTGACCCGAAGAACTCCGGAGGATTTAGGCTCATAAAATCACGGGCCTTTGTACTTGCTACCCGGTCGCTTGAACCCACATTCTGTCGTTGTGCCTGTGCGGCAACCAATTGTGTCAATAATTGGATGGCCTTGGTCATTTGTTGACCCGAAGCAATCGGTGGGGGAATTGGAGCTGGGGCTCCTCCTTGATCTTCCACATTAGGCGGGGTAGAAGAAGTATTAGACAAGGCCTCGTTGTGTGATTCGCCTTCTTCTATATTCATCGGAGGCTCTCTTTCTACCAGCCTCTTTGTCGTAGTCTTGCCTATATGGGCGGCTGTAGCTTTTCCCCTTGGCGGCATTCTGAAATCATAACACACTATAAGGGAGGATAAAATCTTATACATGGATCTATCGCACGATCTCACGAAAGGAAAGATGGTCACTTTTCCTAAATGCCCTGTAGCCTCTTGTTTATTGATGTGGCACGCTACACACCATAAACAAGACTCTACTAGACACGGCTCGTAGACACTTCGTATGACCGAACTGCTCTGATACCACTTTTGTCACGACTCGGCTAGGGGCCGTGACTGGTACCCAGGGCCAACCGCCGAGCACCGCTCATACTAGTACTCCTTAGGATTATTTAACTACCATTTATCAGATTCATGCTCGATTTATAAGAAAACCCGTTTTCCTTTAGAAACATAATGTATTTATACACATGAGCCCTTAGGCTAGCAAAATAATATATATCTGTAAATATTTACACAATGACCACACCGTGAAACCACATGACCCACATTGAGTATCTACGAGCCTCTATGAGATGACATCTACAATTGTACACAAAAGAATAATCACAGGCACCTCCAGGACAATGGGGTGCTTTCAGTCAGCTAACAGCCTCTAAGAATCTGGAGTAAGATCTCCCCCCTGTCTACCTGTGGGCATGAACACAGCGTCCAAAGAAAACGGACATCAGTACGAATATTGTACTGAGTATGTAAGGCAGGAATGAAATAAACAAACACAATAGAGGGATCAGGAATCATGAGAGAAGGATATAACCTGAATGTATATCATGGACAACATATTCTCTACATATATCGCATTTTACATAATCATAGTATACATGTTATCACATCCCACACATCGTCACATACATCATCATATACGTCATATACGTCATCACATACATCCTCACATCGTAGTCCGCATCGTTACCCGCGTCCGGGTAACCCTCATATGCCGCCCACTAGTGGTGATCATGCCCGACCCTCTAGGCTCTGTGTAAACATAGCAGCCCGCATTAGCAGTGACATGCCCGGCCATATAGGCGCGGTGGAATCATACGCAGCCCGCATTAACGGTGACATGCCCGGCCATATAGGCGCGGTGGAATCATATCATCACAAAATCAATCATAACACATCACTATTACACATCTCTTGCCATAGCATCATGTTATCATTTCGTGGTATTCCATGCATCCCATAGTCGTATTACAAGTTAACGTTATTCATCATCTTATTGTCATAGCATACATTAGTATTAAAAGCATACATTAGGATTCAAGGCACCCACACTATTTCGGGGTGACGTAAGGTCGTGAACCCCCGATTGTATTATGGACATTTTATGAGTATCATGCCTTGCCTTGAAGGAAATAAAGCATAAGGTGAGTGTTAACAATAACATCATTAGCATTGTAGGAACATCGTGCCACAATTTCTTGAATATCTATACTCTAGCTCATTGTCATTATAATCATGCTTATAGGTGATTCGATATATATAAAAGGACTCATAAGCTTCATCTTATAGAAGGATTACGGAAACTTGAAGGATTCATGCCTTGTGAAAGAAGAGTTAAGCCTCACATACCTTTCTTGTTTAATCAATCTAGCGTTCGCTTATTCTCCTTCAATGTCACGTCTCTACCTTCAAAAGAGGATTCATACTAACGTTAGTTAATCAACTATAAGAACGCACTACTATTTCTAGAGACAATTGGGCCGCACTTCCTCTGTTTATACTACTTTTCCCACATTCCATATCAACTCCCAACACTCACAGCAACAATTACAATATCGCAATCAACAATCATCATTCATATACAATGGCCATGATCCACCATTTCTCTTCATTTTTCCCACATTTATGGTTTTGGGTTCGCTATCGTATTTCTCATGTATCACACTTATCTCATGGTCTACATGTCATTTATAACGTATTCATACTCATAACACACTAACATTCATGATTCAATTCAACTACCATTCACGCATGGCACTATTCACTCATTTATGACCCATTTGCTATGCTTTTCTACAATTTGGGTATCTTAACCTTCCAATACCTTAAAAAACATGAAATGGTCATGAAACTTACCTTGGATGATGGTTGAACAAGTCTTGAGTGGAGTTTCTCCTCTAGCACCAAAACCCTGTCTCCTCTCTTTTGGTTTTCTTTGAGGAAGATGAACTTTACTTGGGTTTTATACACTTTGATTCATGGATTATGTGTTGTTGATCTTAGTTTTCCTTTGATTTCTCTTGTTGTTGAAGAGTAGGAAGGGTTCTAGATGTTTCTTGAAGTGTAAAGTGGAAATGGAATAAAAATGAAATGAAAGAGGTCCCTTATACTTAAAATTAAAATCTGCCCGACCCTCTTTATACGGACCAACATACGGTCCATACAATTTATACAGACCGTATGTATGGTCGTACATTTGGTCCAGTGGCTGGTGGCCTCCTTGGCCAATTATACGGTCTAACATACGGCTGGTACAATTTATACGGTCCGTAGGTTAGGCCATATAATGCCCAGTGATTTCGTTTTTGTTCTCGTTAGGGACATTAACCTTAGGGACATTATTACACTTCTCTAAGACATCATCATGCCATCAGGGACTTGTTGCTCGAAATTCCTATCCGATGCACAACGTATGATTCGCTTTCCCTAACAACTTCCTTTCCTTGCATTGTATGCCTTTAAAATCTCGTTGAGGGTCATCTAATACTCTTTCTTACTCGTCAAAACATCGCATATGCTATGTCCTCTGCTAGCATGTTCCTTGTACATATACGGGGGATTTTTCCAAGGTGTAACACAAACAACACCAACCTAAGTAATCCATCCCAAGTTCTTACCCGATGGCGTAACATGCTTTCTCCAACAATCACTAACAATATATATATTCTTCGCTAATCAAAGTCAAACCATAAGGTAAACCGTAACCTACCTGGTAGCCGAGCAGGAGCCACGAACAATCACACCTTTAGCTTTTCCTTTTTGTAGCGCTTCTAGATACTAAATCTAATCATATTTAAATTTTATATTAGCATTAATGAAGAACAACACCCGTATTGCTTCACTTATCTTTCGAATCAAATTCAACTATGGAAAAAGGGGAAAATGAGCCCAGAAGGGTAAAACGGTAGTTTCAAAAGTGAAATATGCAATTCGTTGCTCTAGGAGTTCAATCCTACTAATCAATTGCTAAAATAACTCAAGAATGGGTCAATTTCGAGATTCAAGTGAAAACCCCCAATTTAGGTATGAACCTTAATTTATCAACCTTCAAATTAATCAACACGGATGGAAGATTAAATCCTATTAGCTGTGAAATCATCATATTGTATGATTAGATTAGTTAAACCCACCAACAATTTCCAATTAGAAAGATTAGAACTCATTTTAAGAAGTTATTATCAAAACCTATTTTCCCCCTTAGATTCTTATGGATTTCTAGCATGGATTCAAGCTTAGTAAGGTTGAAATAATAAACGCTAGGTTAGGAGACTTACCACCAGGAAGATTCAGCCAAGAACTCTCCAATTTGCCTCAAGAATGTTTAGAAAGCAATGAATGAAGTGATAGAAAGTTAAGGGTTTTATCCTAGCATTTCATGGTTCAAGAAAGCCGTCACCTCGCTGCAGCAGTATCGAGTCCACTATAGCGGGCTCGCGCCAGCAGATGTACTACTGCTACTGCACATATGCCACAGTGGATTCCTGTCCGCAGTGGCACCCAAATCAAATAGCAACTTTCCGCTATTGCAGACCAAGACACCGCTATAGCGGGGCCGCTATGGCAAATCTGGTGTTGCTACAGCGGACACCAAACACCAGAATTTTTAATTTTTCACCAATCCAATCCTGAAATTTGAACCACTCGAGACCTCCCAGATACAAACCAAACATGCATGCACACGTAAAAACACACTACGGACTCACTCATGATCTCGGAATTCCCAACAGAGGTATATTTGACCGAGTCAACACCCAATGGACAGATACCCCCTTTCCAATCAATAACCTAAAATGCTCACAAGTACCTTGGGAACCAACCGAACATCCTACCAAGTCACAATCAATTATTCGAACCTCCCGAAATTGACCGATTCTCGAAAAAGGTCCGTTTACTCAAAAGTCAACTAGTGGTCAAACATTTTTCATTTTAAAGCTCTAATTTCCATAAGTCATCATAAGCATCGCCCGATCATCTCAAGAACCGTACCACCCATCCCCACACGTCCAAATCATACTCATAAGGATTGGGAAAGGGTTAATTAGGGTAAAAGTGTCAAATGCAATAACGACTAAACGGGTCATTACAAGCTGCATAGCAATGAAATCAACTCCGTTGGACTCAACCAACCCTAAATTATGCAAATTCTTGTGGCAACTAACCAAAAACTCATAGGCATTATCATCAGGACGCCCATCATACTTTGGTGGCTTCATTTTCTCAAACTTATCCTACCTCTTCTGCTCATCAACGATCATGGTAGGCTGAGTAACGGGATGAATAACAATACCCGAAATTGGAACACCTAGAAACTGGGAGCCATAGTGGTAGCTGATGTGCCCCTGGGGTCTTGAATCCTGCATCAACCTGCTCGGGAGTCCGAGCTCTAACTCAAGTTTGAGAACCCTCTTGACTAACAGGTAGTACGCCTGCCTATCCATACCTTCAAAGAAGCTCAAGATGCTCGCACCAAAGCATCCTGCAGAGCATGAGTAGCAATGAAACTTGTTGGTGCCTGCATGGGTCAAAACTCATTGGTTTGAACTGGTTCCTCCTCCTGAATCTTCTCTGGGTTCGGTGTAGCATCTCTAACAGAGGCCTGAGCAATAGCTTATGCTCAACGTCTCGCTAGTGTAACAATACGGGCTCTAGCTCTTCCTCGCCCTCTTCCACCCCTCCCTTTCCCATGAGCAACTGGGCCAGTAGGTGCTGGTGGGCTCCTGGTCTCCATCAACAGTTGAATGTGTCCTCACCATCTATGAGAGAATAAAGCAAAGAAACTCTTAGAACCCATAAAAATCAATTACGCATGATAAGGAATGAAAGCTAAGAGTTTTCTTAGATGTCCTATAGCCTCTCGAAGATAGATACAAAGCTTATTATCCCAATCCTCAAGACTCTACTAGGCATTGTTCTTGTACTTGTGAGACCAATTAACCTAAAGTTCTGATACCAATTTGTTACAACCCAATTTAAGTAAGTCGTGAAGGCACCAACTCCCAACAAGTTGGTAAGACATTGTCATAAACCAATTTGGTTAAGTCGTGCGGCACTTACCTTTTCCACCTCGGTAAGCGAACCCTCAACTCAACGAAAATAAAGACAAAATAAATCATACGGAAAAGAATAATTACGTAAGTCTCAGAATAATATAAAATAGAATTAGTACGGAAGAGGAAAATACCCCCAGGGTGTAGTATAAGCCATACAAGAGCATCTAATGAAAAATATACAAGTCTGGAGCATAATAATACATAAATTTGTCTCTGTCTCAGAATAGAAATAGTAAGACATACAAGTGAATAGTCTTCAAGGCAGCGAAGTCTCGTGCTCACCTTAAAAACTCGATGCAATGCTGATGGTGACTATTAGCCATGAGAGATGGAAGCAGACCTAACCTGATGTACTGCATTCATAAAGGAATGTAGCAAGTGCAGGTCAGTACAAAATAATAGTACTGGTAGGTATCATCGGCCGACTAAGTATAGTTAACATAATTTAGACAACAAAGCAGGACAGGCAGATAAATCAATAAGTATAAGTCAAACATAATTAGAAATAGGTATCCGTCATCACCTAGGTTGAAGTATCTAAACCTAAGTATGCCAAGTCTCAATATACATCCAACCCGAAATCTACAACATGAGTACAACATTGGACTATCACAGAATAAGTCAAAATTCAATGCAATGCAATGATGTAAGAATGCCATGCAATGCAGTGTACACATGTACTATGGATGAAAGTATCGACGTCCCGGTAGCACAACTCATAGGGGACCCGCGAAGTCCATGTACTCACTCATCCACAATTTCGAGACAATCATCGGACATTGGACTCTCACATAACACAATCCACGATTCCGGGAGAAGTATCACACATCGCATTACTCACATCACTCGCACACAATCCACGAAACGGGAATAACCATCGGATATCGGACTACTCACACCACTCTCATGCAAACTAAGCTCAGCTCAACACAGTATTTCATCATGTATCAACAGTGTATCAACAATATATCATGAGAGATGTGAATGTGTGTGATGTATGTGTCAACATGAATAATCATCTATATCACAAGTACCAAACATGGGTACGCCAACAATATCATGAGGGACTACACAAGTCATACATAATAGAATCCTAAAAATCAAATGCCAACAAGTGGGGCACCACAATATCAGGAACAAGATATCTCAATAGTCTCTAATATTCACTATCGCTATGTGGCATCAAGCCCACAATCAATAGGACGAATCAATCACAACACAACGGGGTGGCTAGCCCCAATCACACAACAAGGCCCAACCTAGTACAATATCCAACCCAACTTCATACCCGAAGGTTTACCTGATTTCTCCAACAATATAATCTAAATATATGCTTCGTACACGAAGTCTCACCAAGGGTAAGCCATAACCTATCTGGATGGCCGAATAGCAACTGCCAACAATCACTCCTTCGCTTTCCTCTTCCGTTGGACCTCAAGATCAATAAAGTCTAGGCACATTCGAAATCTAGATTAGAAATCATGAAGATCGCTACTAATATCGCTATTATTCCATTTAGATCAAATTCAACCATAGAATTTGGGAAAACGGGCCATACAAGGTCAAAACAGGAAATTCGGGAGTAAAATATCAAATTGAGCACCAGGTGATCAAAACCCAACAACTAATTGCTAATTTAACTCAAGAATTCACCTAATTTTGAAATTTAAGCAAAACACCCTATTTTGGGTATCAACCCTAACTCTTTGATTCAAGAATTTAATACTAATGATGGAAGATATATGATTAACAATCTTAGATTCATCAAAATCTAGCATAAACTCCATCAATTTCATCATTAATAAGCCTAGCTATAAAATCCATCAAAACCCACTTTATTCTTCCATTACTAAGGGCTAACAAGGAAAGGGGAATCCTTAAGATAATTAGGATTAATGAAATAGCAAGAGGGTTAGGTAAGCTTGCCACAAAAAATCTTCTCTAATAATCTGCAAGAACAGTCCCCAAGAGCTCTATTTTCATAATAGAATTAAATGATAGACTAAAGGTGTTTAACACTTCATTAAATGAACTCACTGCCCGTCACCCGCTTTGGTGACGCTATGGCCGCTCCAACAGTGTCATGACCTCTTCAGCGCTCCAACCCAAATGGCTAGGTCCGCTCCAGTGGTAGGGTGACCGCTGCAGCGGTACCATTGTCACAGTACTGGTGCTTCCAAAGCGAGCACTAGACACTAGAATTTACCCAAGCTTTCATACTTCAATCTGATTTTCAGATAAACTTTCGAGGCCATCTGCTCAGATATCACATACATATACACACATAAAAACATGCTACGAATGAGCTTCTGGCCTCAGAATCCCCAATGGAGGTCTCATTGACCGAGTTAACCCCCGATACCTCAATTCTAATTTCCCAACCCAAGTCCCAAAATGTATCCGGGTGCATTAGGAACCGAACCAAATATACACATAAGTTCTAAAGGACCATCTGAACCTCTCAGAATCAATAAATTTTTGAAAAAGGTTCGTTAACCCAAAAGTTAACTTTAGGTCAACTCTTTTTCGATTAAAGCTCATATTTCACAAAAATTCGCTCGAATCAAGTCTAGACACCTCGAGAAGCGTGTCAACGGTCCTTTCGAGTCAAAAGTGAGCTAACCAATCTCCGAAAGAGGCGAAAATATCGAAAAGACTATAACGATCAAACGGGTCGTTACATATGATACCAATTAAGCTATGGCTCGCCCTCGAGCGAAGAAGGAAAAAGAATGGGAAAATACCTAAATCAGCGAACTAGGGATATTGGCTACGCATGTCGGACTCAGTCTCCCAAGTAGCCTTCTCAACAGGACGATGCTTCCATTGCACCTTCACAGAAGCAATCTCCTTCGACCTCAACTTTTGAACTTGCCGATCCAATATCGCAATAGGCTTCTCCTCATAGGTCAAATTTTTATCAAGTAATATCAAATCCTAATAGACAATGTAGGTACCATCAGTATGGTACTTGTTCAGCATCGAAACATGAAAAATAGGATGAACTCCTACCAAGCCTAGCGGCAACAATAACTCATACGCTACATCACCCACACGATCAATGATCTCAAATAGACCAATATACCGGGGGCTCAACGTGCCCCTCTTATCGAACCTCATAACACCCTTCATGGGTGAAACCTTCAATACAACCTGTTCACTAATAGAAAACTCCAAATCTTGGACCTTTTGGCCCGCATACATCTTCTGTCGACTCTGAGCTGCCAAAAGCTTAGCCTGAATAACTCTCACCCTATCAAGGCACTCTCTCCACATATCCGTACTCTAAGGTCGAGCCTCAAATCCATCAAACCAACTAACCGAACATCTACATCTCCTACCATATAAAGCCTTAAAAGGCGTCATGTCAATACTCGAATGATAACTTGTTGCACCTCGTAGTTTTTGTATGTTGACATTTGCTGGGTGTTAGTTGCTTAATTGTGGACACTGGAGTTATTGTCGAAGATATATGAGATTATATGTGCTTATCTTATGGTTATGAGGGTTAAGCTCAAGTAATAGGTCATGGAAGGATTGAAGAACAAGGGAACTAGGGAGATTAAGCTTTTGGAGCTTTGGAGAAAGGTTGGGCAAGATATCGTACGAGAATTATGGTCTAACTTGGGGAAGGAATATCTCTTAGTATATGAGGAGTTTTGAGGTAAAATGAAGCCTAAGATGAAGTTTGGGAAGTCTAGTTTCCAACGCAACAAACAGCGCATCAATCCGACATCGGAATCAAATGTTATGAGCATTTTAAGAGAGGCTACCAGAGTAGAGATTGACTCTGCGCGAATACGACTGGAGGTGGCGCAAAAGCTCAGAGGAGGCAGGGCCTAACTCAGCGCGAACGAGCTCCAAGGTGTCGCGAACGCGCTGAGTAAATTCTAGGTCGGTGCAACATGACTCTAGAACTTTATGTAAAGGGGCTTACCCCCTAATTTTTCATCCAAAATACCCCTCTAAACTCCCCAAACATTCTGGAACTCTCCCCCAACTTCCATTCACCAAATTTTAGCGCAAATTAAGTGTAAATCTCCGGATTTAAGTTTGGACAGCGTATAGTTGCGATTATTATATAGTATACGAATATGGGTTTAGATTCAAGGTAAAGAGTGAAGATATTGCGGTTCCAGCGGAAGTGAGGTATGAATCTTCCCTTATTAATATTGATTTATGTTTATTTACAGAGATAAAGTTGTTAAATAGTCGTATAATAAGTTTTGTTAGTTGAGAAATTTGGAAAATATCGTGTGGGATGATTTATGGAGCATATTGGTGTTGATAATGTTGTTGTTTATGTGGGTATTGTTGTTGTTGTTGTTGTTGTTGGTTGTTGAATTGTGATTTCGGGCTAGGCATATAAACAGGGGAGATGCTGCCCGAATTTTGACAGATTCTAAAGGAGTTTAATTTGAAGACTTAAGATAGGCATATGACGATAAGTCTAACGGTAGTATGAATCCTCTTGAATGTAGATTCACGAGCCTGGTAGGATAAGCATAAAGTAGTAGGAGACCAAAAAGGTATGTTAAGGCTATCCCCTTTCTTTCAAAAGGCATAATTCCTATGTTACGATTCCATACATATTTTCATAACATTCTTACTTTCAAAAGTTAGAAGTTTATGAGTCTTAAAAGCTTCTTATGATGCTAAAGATGAGTATATTTTATGATGATAATGATGATGATGATGATGATCCTATTTCTAGAAATTCCAAATCTTATGATTTTGATGCTATTATGAGATTATTGAGTTATTTCATGATTTCCTTGATTTTATTCATTGTTGTTGATCTCACCTTACGATAATTGTTCCTTCAAGGTGATATATAGCGATGATGATTGTTCCATAAGATAATCGGAGGTTACCGACCTTACGTCACTCCGATAAAGTGGTAACTTTTATTTGGGCTCTCATGCATGCTACTTATATCATATATGTATATATGGGGTATGGGGAAAGGTGGCATTATATACGCATAACCACCTGATCAGTTGGTATATTATGATATCGTCCCGGACGCTGGATATGTGGATAAATGGATCGGGTTACACGTTCCGCAACAATATTATGTGTGTGTGTGTGTGTGTATATATATATATATATATATATATATATATATATATATATATATATATATATATATATATATATATATATATGGATCAGGCTGCACGTTCCGCAGCAATGCATTATATTTATGGATCGGGTTGCACGTTCGGCAGCACTATTATGTATATATGAAGAAATGTTTTTCAAAAGGCTAAGCATGCAAGATATCTGCGTTACGAGGCATTCAGATACACAGGTTATCTCTTTATTCTCATTTTATGTCCCATATCCCATGTTATGTTGTTATTCATGCCTTACATACTCAGTACATTATTCGTACTGACGTCCTTTCTGTGTTGCTGCGTTCATGCCGCAGGTAGACAAGTAGACAGATTTGATCCCTAGGAGCCCCGTCAGCAGAATCTCAGAAGCGCTTAAGTTGTTTCGGAGCCGTAGTTATTGGTACTACTCTTTTGTGTACATAGATTTTGGTATGGCAGAGTCCTGCCCCGTCTTATGGATTCATGTATTCTATTTAGAGGCTCGTAGACAAATATATATAGCTAGATGTTCCTTAGCTTTATCAGTTCTTGTTGTTGTATAATATTTGGTAGCCTTATTGACTTATGCTTAAGGCATTGTTGTTGATGATTGTACTAAGTATGATATTCATGAGCTATCTGTGTGGCCCAACCTAGAAATGATTATGGAGTGTTAGACTAGAGGTGCTAGTAGGCTAGTACCGGGTACCAGTCATGGCCCTTAGTTGGGTCGTGACAAAAGTGGTATCAGAGCAGTTCGTCCTAGGGTATGTCTACGAGCCGTTTCCGGTAGAGTCTTGTTTATGGGTGTGAAGCGCGCCACACTTATAAACAGGAGATTGCAGGGCATTTAGGAATAATTGATTTTCTTTCTTATCTTAGATTATGCGATAGAGCTAAGGTATCAAGATTCTATTTTTCCTAATCGTGTGTTATGATTTCAGTAATGCCTATGAAGAGGAAAGCTACAACTGCCCAGAAGGACAAGACGGTGGCAGGAAGAAGGACTGAACGGGAGCCATCGGCAGAGATAGAAGAGGGTGAGTCTCATAACAAGGCTCTATCTCGGACCTCTCCTACTCTACCCTTACAATGGAAGCATGAAGGGGCTTCACCTCCAGTCCTAGTTCCGCCACCAGGTGCCTCAGGCCAGCAGCTGAGAGAGGCAATTCAGTTGCTGACCCAGCTAGTCGCTACTCAGGCCCATCGACAAGGTGCGAGCAAGGGTGATAGAGCGGTCAGTGCGAGGGCCCTTGACTTTATTTGTCAGAATCCTCCATAATTTTATGGGTCAAAGCCAGATGAAGACCCGTAGGGATTTGTAGATGAGATGCTGAGGATGTTGAGACTAATGCATGCTTCTGATATCGAGTCAGTGGAATTGGCTTCCTATAGATTGCGGGATGTGGCCGTTCACTGGTATAACACTTGGATTTCTTCGAGAGGGGCAAACGCACCTCCCCCAGTATGGCAGGAGTTCGTGGATGCTTTTTTTTGACATTACCTGCCACCTGAGATTCGACAGGACCGAGCCGATAAGTTCTTGAATCACAGGCAAGGGAATATGAGCGCTCAGGAATATAGTCTCTGCTTTAATTCTTTAGCTAGGTACACCCCAGCCATAGTAGCCGACATGGGAGAATGTGTACACGATTTGTTAGTTGTTTAAGGCCACATTTGATTAAGGAGTGTTTGACAGCCTCGCTCCAGGACGGATGGATATTGCTCGTATTCATAATCATGCTCAGAATTTGTAGGAATAGCAGCAACCGTAAAGGGACGAGCGTGATTTTGAAAAAAGGTATAGTAAGGGGGCTAAATCGTCTGGTACTGCTAGTGAGTTCAGAAGGGGACACGGGGCGCAGTATTCCAGGCATTCAGGCCAATCACTGTCCAGTGCACCTCCTCGGTTTGCAGGCAAGAGATTTGATTGTCCTATTTATTTGTGATTGGGCTAGAGCTCCAGAGTTTCGAGTTTCCAATATAGGGATGATTCCAGCCATGTGAGACCACCTTCACCCTGATGTGCTCAGTGTGGTAGGCCACATTCTGGACAGTGCCTCTTAGGTTCAGGTGCTTGTTACGCTTGCGGTCTGGTTGGTCATATGATGCGCGATTGTCCATTGAGGGATGGAAGAGATAAGGCTCAGCCCACAGGATTAGCGGTTGGTTCTTCATCGTCCGTGTACCAGGTAGGGCAAGGTTCGCAGGCACTTGTAGGTCGCGATACAGGTAGAGGAGGAGCATCCAATTCAAGTGGTCCTCAAAACCGTATTTATGCACTAGCTGGACGACAGGATCTTGAGTCCTCCCCCAATATTGTCATAGGTATATTGTCAGTATTCTCTCGTGATGTATATGCATTAATTGATCCGAGTTCTACATTTTTATATGCTATTTCTTATATTGCCGGTGAGGCCGGGGCAAAACTTGAGTTGATTAAACCTTTCAAAGTGTTTCATTAGTGAGTCGTCAGTATGAATAGATAGGAGTTGTAACTTCTTATTAAAAGTAAGAAGTGTAAGGGATAAGTATATATTTATGCATAACCCTTGAGTATAACTAAGTTAATAAGTTATGAGTACAAAGGGGTAGAAGAGGTAAGAGAACGACGTGTGTGCTAAAAGAGCTAGATATCGATAAGGGCCTTTTTATCATATACAATATATTGGCAAGGATGTTGTATGGAGGTATGAGTATAAGGATATATTGATATAAGACAAAGTTAGGACTAAGGTATAGAAATATTCTTTTTCAAAAGTCCTCTTGTCACAAGATTATTGAGTTAGTAATATAAGGCTGAATAGCTAATGAAGGATGTGAATGATGCTTTGAAGAAATTGGTTATGTAATGGTAGGCGGATAAGTTGGAAATCACGAATTGATATAAGATGTACCCTCCATTAAGAAGATAAATTTGTAGTTTAAAGGAGGTTTGTCTAAGGACCGAGTGTTTATGTGGCAAAGAGAAGGAGTAACATTAACAATCAGGGCAGGTTTTGAGAATAAAATTAGCGCTAGATACCATCACGGTAATGAAATGGGAAGTTGAGTGATAGGAGAAAGGTGATTTTGGAAAAATAGTAAAGAACTATGATGATCCTTTTGAGGAAAGATTAGGCCCATCCGACCAGTACGTCTACGAGAATATGTGACTCATTACAAATATGTGCAACCGACCAGATAAATTTAGCCGGCGAATAGTCATGACTAAGATTGGTTACAGATTCGCTGAGAGTATGTATTTGCAAGAAAAAGGAGAACTAATGGGATGTTAAATATAGAAGAATGGGCAAACACCATAAGGGGGGACGATGAGACAAACAAGTATTGGATCAGAAGTAGGCCTTGTTAAAAGATGGAAATATGGTAATAAACAAATTGGAAACCACCTCAAAGGGATATTACACTAGTAGGCTGATAAGATGAAGTGACGATTTGATGATAAACATAGCTAGTCAGTCATGTGCCTGACTAAGTAAAGATTGAAAGGGAGTACACTAAGGAAGAAATTACTCAAAAACTCAAGATAAGAGTGTAATAGGAAGTTCAGAAATGAAGAAGCCGAGAAGGATTGAGTATGATGGTATTCGAAGTAGATAGTAGACTAAGATAAAAGTTAAGTTAAATAGCCACCGCGAGCTAGTTGTGTGGATACAAAGTTCCAGCATCACAAAACAGTTAGGAAAGCATTGTACAGGGAAGTCTTAAAGGCAAAAGTATTCGAGCCAAAATCTAGTAGCATCTTGTCGATGGAAAGAAGTGGGGTTACCAATTGAGAAGGACTAAAATGAAAACTAAATATTCGGAGGAACGCGATTAATTGATGATACAGATGTGTATGATGATGATATGAAAATTCCAAGCATAGAATGTTTAGGAAATGACCAACATGGAATTATTCGATTATTTAGCAGCGTTGGTTACCCGATTAAGATGTTCAGTTCTCTACTAGCACATGAGGATTAGTATATACAGAGAAACCTAAAGAACATAGATTACTCCAGTATTCTTTCCTACCTTGAGATAAGTGGGTAAGTAGAACACAATTTTTCGACGTCCGAGGATATGTCATGAGCATGTATATTAGAACCTCAAAGAAAATTAGGATGACTAGTTAGTATGGATTGAATTTGCATATGGTATTAGTCATTATTCCAATATTCATATGGCTCATATGAAATTCTATAAGAATGGGATAATGTCAGATTGTTTGAAATTTGGAATCTCATTCTGGAGAAATTTATGAAAAGCAATAAGGAAGGTAAGTATGACCCTTGGATATCTTAGACTTCGCAAGATGATAGTCGAAGGACCTACTAGATTTACCCCAAAATCAAAATATGTATATTCAGTCTTTTACATGTCTATGTTTCGCAAGTATATTGAGAAATTCCCCCATAGTTGTACCAATTGATGATATTTAGAGTACGGGACAGTTATCGTATGAGGAAGATATGAAGTCTAGGTACCCGCATTTGTTTCTACTTCCTGGAGACGTTTAGACAGAGACACTAGCACCCTCAGGTATGTAATGCTTCTTTGAAGGATTTCTTGGTCATACGTTGCCAGTATGGATATTGACGTTGTAGCCCTGTGAGGCATTGTATATTTTGGGTTGTTGTGACAGGATGGTAGTGATAATATTACAGGAGAAACTCTAGCAAAATTTTTGTAGCATTCCTAAGAGCTTAACATTCGAGGACGAATGTTTCTAAGGGGAAGGAATGTTACACCTCGTAGTTTTTGTACGTTGAGATTCGTTGGGTATTAGTTGCTCAATTGTGGACACTGGAGTTACTGTCAAAGATATATGAGATTATATGTGCTTATCTTGTGGTTATGAGGGTTAAGCTCATGCAATAGGTCATGGGACGATTGGAGAATAAGGGAACCAGGGAGATAAAGCTTTTGGAGCTTTGGAGAAAAGTTGGGCAAGATTTCGTATGAGAATTCTGTTCTAACTTGGGGAAGGAATATCTCTTAGTATATGAGGATTTTTGAGGTAAATTAAAAGCCTAAGGCGAAGTTCGGGAAGTCTAGTTTTAAACGCAACAAACCGCGCGTCAATCCGACATCGAAATCAAACGTTATGAGCATTTTAAGATAGGCTGCCAAAGCAAAGATTAACTTTGTGGAAACGCGCCTGGAGGTGGCGTGAACACGCTGAGGAGCCAGGGGCTAACTCAGCACGAACGGAACCTAAGGTGCCGCGAACGCGCTAGTAAATTCTAGGTCGGTGCAACCCGACTCTAGAACTTTATATAAAGGGGCTTACCCCCTCATTTTTCATCCAAAATACCCCTCTAAACTCCCCAAACATTCTATAAATCTCCCCTAACTTCCATTCACCAAATTTTAGTGCAAATAAGTGGAAATCTCCAGATTTAAGTTCGGACAGCGTATAGTTGCGATTATAATATCGTATTGCGGCGAATCTGGGTTCGGATTCAAGGTGAAAAGTGAAGATATTGCGGTTCCAGTGCAAGTGAGGTATAAATCTTCCCTTATTAATACTAATTTAGGTTTATTTACGGAGATAAAGTTGTTAAACAGTCGTATAACAAGTTGGTTAGTTGAGAAATTTGAAAAACATTGTGTGGGATGTTTTATGGAGCATATTGGTGTTGATAATGTTGTTGTTGATGTGGGCATTGTTGTTGTTGTTATTGGTTGTTGAATTGTGATTTCGGGCTAGGCATACAAACAGGGGAGATGCTGCCCGAATTTTGGCAGATTCTAAAGGAGTTTAATTTGTAGACTTAAGATAGGCATATGACGACAAGTCAAACGGTAGCTTGAATCCTCTTGAATGTAGATTCATAAGCCTGGGAGGATAAGCGTAAAATAGTAGGAGACCAAAAAGGTATGTTAAGGTTATCCCCTTTCTTTCAAAAGGCATGATTCCTATGTTACGATTCCATACATATTTCCATAACATTCTTACTTCCAAAAGTTAGAAGTTCGTTGTTACACCTCAGAATTTCGGGTTGCTGAGTGGTGAATAGACTAACGTAAGTTGAGGTGTATATGATGTCCCTACAAGTAAGAAAGGATACTTAATGATTCTAATTAAGATTCCAAAGACATTTGAGGAGACTGAAGAAAGCTTGTTGGAGAGAGTTAAAGTAGAGAATATCATATCCCGAATACAAACGTACTAGCAGGAATTCCTGGTAATTTACGGGGTTAGAAGTTGAACGAATCGAATCGACTCGACGCAATCTAAATGGATTCAGTAAATTCTGCAGACACCAGTCAGTGCCGACGGACTGTCACTGTGCACTGTCATCACATTCCTGCAAATTGAAATCTACAGGCGCAAGTCGATGGACCAAGTTGACAGACCGTCCACCCAACCGTCAACATGTTTCTGCAATCAAGGATTTGCAGGCGTAAGTCAACGAAGCAAGTCGACGGATCGTCAACACGTCGACGGGTCGTCGACCCGCTCATCGAACCGCTTCACTTGAACTTTCTAGTTCCAGCTATAAATAAACGACCCCTACCCTTATTTTTCATATTTCACTCCCTCTACAAGTCTTGAAGACTCTAGAAAATTCCATACACTTCTCTAGCACCAATCCAAGGTAAATCAAAGATCAAGTACAAAAACATTAGTAGAATCAAGTGAAAGGATGCTCTTTAGGGTTTGTGGAAACCAAGAGTCTCTTTGGAGTTGAAATTGGGGTTTTCTCCAAGTGAAGTATTTTCATCCAAAGTCCATCATTACATCATCAAAGGTGAGTTTCATGTTCATTACATGTTATTAAGAGTATTGAGGGGTTGAATGACTTGGATTAAGAAAGAAAATAGAATATGGAGCTTAAATTTGGAAATAGTGGTATTCTTGAATAGAACTTGATATGAATCATAGTTCTTGATATGCTATGAGTATAATCTTGTTATGAATGATATTAAGAATGTTGAAGAAGTATTATAAATGAATGAATATGACGTTATCTTGTAGCTATGGTTGTGGATGACCTTGAAAGGGGATTTTGAGAATTGGATAAGGCTTAACTTGGTGAAGATTATTGATTATGGTATTATGGGTGTTGTCATTGATGTTTGGGAATTGTTTATTGTATAGGGAGAGTTGTAGAAACAGAGGAGATGTTGTCCAATTTTCATTAACTCCTAGTCGTGTAGTTTAGACCTAAGTATGCTGCTAATAATTTAATGTAGTACGAATTTTCTTAAATGTAGAATCGTGAGCTTGGAAGGAAAGCATTAGTCGATAGAGTTAAGGAGACATAAAGGTATGTAAGGCTAGCCCTTCCTTTCTTAAAGGCATGATTCTTGTATTCCACCTTCCATGCATTCCATGACCTTCTTACATTCCAAGAGTCGAAAGTCCAAGATTGTTACGAGTTCCTTATGTGATGTGTTTTATGATAATGATGATGATTCTACTTCTAAAGGCTCCGTGGTTCATAAATTGATGCTTTTATAAGATTTATGATCTGACTCTACATTCTCCTTGATGACTATTCATTGTTGTTAGCCTTACCTTACGTCATTAGTCCCTTCAAGGTGAGACATGACAATTATGATTATTTTATAATATAATTGGAGGTTACCGACCTTACGTCACTCCGATATAATATAAATAGCATGCATCATATAATATAAATAGCATGGATATATGTATATGAATACATGGGATATGGGAAGAAGGGCCAGGCGCTATATACGCGGTACCACCTGATCAGCTGGCATATTCTCATATCGTCCCGGACGTGGGATGCTCGGACGCGAGATATATGGATAAATGGATTAGGCCGTTAGTTTCGCGACAATGTATATATATAGATATGTGATTAATGTATGGATAAATGGATCGGGCCGTTCATTCCGCGATAATATATATATATATATATATATATATATATATATATATATATATATATATATATATATATATATATATATATATATATATGTGTGTGTGTGTGTGTGTGTGTGATGAATGTAGGGATAAATGGATCAGGCTGCATGTTCCGCAGTAATATATGATATGATATGATGTTGCTTATTATATAAGTTAGCATGCATGACTCCGCCTTGAGAGGCGATCAGTGCAGGTCATATCTCTCTTATGCTCTCGTATTTCTTTATCATGTTATTTGATATGCCTTACATACTCAGTACATTGTTCATACTGACGTCCTCTCTTTTATGGACGTTGTGTTCATGCCCACAGGGAGACGGCGCAGACGCTTAGGAGCTTACTTAGCAGATTGCAGGAGCACTCCACTACTTTGGAGTTGCCATCTCTTGGTATATCCTTTTGTGTATATATTGGGGCATGGCGGGGTTCTGTCCCGCCCTCATAATTTCAGTACTTCAGTTAGAGGCTCATAGAAACTTATACGTGGGTTGTAGATGTTATGAGACTTTTTTAGTGTATATGTTGTACATCATTTTGTAGCCTCATGGGCTTATGCATATATACATATTTTGGGAGATTCGGAAATTGGTTTATGGCAGGTTCTATGTTGAAAATGATAGATATCCTGGGTGTGTACGATAGATAGCATAATGAGCGGTGCTTAGTAGCCAGCTCCGGGTACCCGTCATGGCCCACTAGTTGGGTCGTGACATTCATGAGTCTTAAAAGCTTCTTATGATGCTAAAGATGAGTATATTTTATGATGATAATGATGATGATGTTGCTCCTATTTCTAGAAATTCCAAAGCTTATGATTTTGATGCTATTATGAGATTATTGAGTTATTTCATGATTTCCTTGATTTTTTTCATTGTTGTTGATCTCACCTTACGATAATTGTTCCTTCAAGGTGAGATATAGCTATGATGATTGTTCCATAAGATAATCGGAGGTTATCGACCTTACGTCACTCCGATAAAATAGTAACTTTTGTTTGGGCTCTCATGCATGCTACTTATATTATATATGTATATATGGGGTATGGGCAAAGGTGAGGCGTTATATACGCATAACCACCTGATCAGTTGGTACATTATGATATTGTCCCGGACGCGAGATATGTTCCGCAACAATATAGTATACACACACACACACACACACACACACACACACACATATATATATATATATATATATATATATATATATATATATATATATAGATCGGGCTGGAAGAAAAGTTTTTCAAAAAGGTTAGACATGCAGATATCCGTCTTACGAGGCATTCAGATACACATGTTATCTCTTTATTTTCATGTTATGTCCCATATCTCTTGTTATGTTGTTATTCATGCCTTACATACTCAGAACATTATTTGTACTAACTTCATTTCTTGTGGACACTGTGTTCATGCTCGCAGGTAGACAGATAGATGGATCTGATCCCTAGGAGCCCCGTCAGCAGAATTTTAGAAGCGCCTCAGTTGTTTCGAAGTCGCAGTTATTAGTACTACTCTTTTGTGTACCTAGACTTGGGTATGGCAGAGTCCTACCCCATCTTATGGATTCATGTATTCTATTTAGAGGCTCGTAGACAAATATGTAACTAGATGTTCCTTAGCTTTATCAGTTCTTGTTATTGTATAATATTTGGTAGCCTTATTAACTTATGCTTAAGGCATCGTTGTTGATGACTGTACTAAGTATGATATTCACGAGCTGTCTGTGTGGCCCACCTAGAAATGATTATGGAGTGTTAGACCAGAGGTCCTCAGTACCGGGTACCCGTCATGGCCCTTAGTTGGGTCGTGACATAACTATTATTGTACGAAAACTCTATCAATGGCAAGTGCTGATCCCAATGACCATCAAAATTGATAACACGGGCTCTCAACATGTCCTCGAGCACCTGAATTTTCCCCTCAGACTGGCCATCAGCCTAGGGATGAAAAGTTGTAAAGAGATCCAACCAGGTACCTAACTCCTCATGAAAAGCCCTCCAGAATCGGGAAGTGAAGATAGTACCCCGATCGGATATGATAGAAATAGGAAACCCATTGTTATATCCCGTACTTTTGTACATTGGGTTATTCGTAAGCTAATCGACATAAGTTCAAGGACAAGATTATTTTTTAGACATGAGACAAGAAATTTTTAACCCCAACTTTAAAAATTGCACGGGATGCTAGTTAATTATTATTAGTGTGGAGATGTTAGTGAAGACTAGGAATTAATTATGTGTGCAATTAATCATACATGGAGGGTAGTGGAGAAATTATTAATTATCTAGGAAATTCCGTTAATTGTTGAATTAGTAGAAGATTAGTGAATTAGTTGTTGATGAATGAATAAGTGTTAAAAGGGGACAACTACTTGCACGTGGATGCATGAGCAAAATGCATAAGGTGACTAATGTAATGTGTGTATCCATTTGGTTTACTTTCAGGACCAAAACTCTTTATATAAGTAAAGCCAAAAAAGTTATGGGTTCCACGGCCATAAATGGATTATGCTCACTCATTTAAGTAGATACTACACTTAAGGTTGAGATTTGTGTTACTAAAGAAGGACGCTTGGTTTGCTGAAAGTACGGATACAAGGAATAAAATTTCGAAATGATTTAAGACAAAAAAAAAAAGTGACGACGATGATTGAAAATAATATTTGTGTAGGTATAAAGAGGCTATGGACTAGAATTTTACCACTCGATTATGATAATGAGTATATGAAATGTGTTCAAAGTGATTCATGTTTAAGTGAATTGAGAGCAAGAATTAATTGTGTGGATAATTGGATAAATACTAAATTTTAGTGGGAGATTAGTAAACTAATTATGGGATTTTGGATAAATAATAAACGTGCATGTCATCCCCATGTGGCAGCAACTAGAATGACTAAGTGATTAAGCTAGCTAGGTAGCATTATTAGGAGTGGGACCCATCGTCCAATATGATAAGGAAAAAAAAAAATCTTTTTCATTAAAAGTGACAAAAAGGGGGGCATATCACGTGAAAAGATCAGTGCATGGGAAGATGGACACAAGGTTAATAATTAATGTTTGAGAGGGGTATAAAAAGGTGTTTATTAGCTATCATTTTAAGATACCTTCAAATGCTATTATATGTATTTGTTGTACTAATGTTACTGCTACGTGTAAACAAGGGAAAAAAAAAACACTTGTGCTTTGTAAAATGATTTAAGTACAGCACATGATATATTTTATCATTATATTGAGCATTACCCTTAAATCCTTTTCCAAATAAGATTTTCCCTAAACTGTTCAATCCAAACCATTCCTTCATCTCCATCTTCACAACACCATTTAAATTACTACTACTCTTATTCTTCATCCAGTGATTATACGTCTCTTTAATAGCTAATTTTACTTCAAATTCCTTGATATGTTTGAGCAGTTTGATTCGCCTTGTGGAAAACAACTCAATTGTAGCTATTTTTTTCTTATTTCTCGCTAGTAAGGACCATAAGGAGCAAGACATCAAATAAAGGTTTCATGGTCTACCTTAAAGAAAAAGAAATATTAGCTAAAGTGATAGGCATGGAGAAAGTTTCATTCAGTGGTGTTTTCTTAAATCAATAAATGTTTGCTTTGCTGATTTTCCTGGCAAAAAATGTGTCCAGCAACGTTGGTGCAATCTCTTCTTATGTAAAGTGTGAACAGAGGTTGAAATGGAGACTTGTAGATGGTAACGCGAGCTAAAATTTTCAGTAGCTCTAGAGCCATGTGTGAAGGTAGTATAAGTAAGGATTTAGGTTTGGCATATTAATTGTGGAAGTTCGTGGTTGGACCGAGTTATTGAACGACGTAAGGTATGTAAAGCTTTACCTTTCCTTCTCTTGGCATGTCTTAGGTGTGATAGGTTTGGATACGAGCCTCGGGGACGACTCTACTGTTAGGAATCCGCGCTTAAATTTGTCCTTTTTTCATTCAATAGAATTGAATCGTATATGCATGTTTTGTTGAAAGAATTGTGCAAGTTTTCATAAATTGCTTAAAAAGTTAGGGAATTTCGCTAGGACCTCCATGGGTGACTCTATAGACTTAATATACGTAATTTGCGCCCATCGCTTCAGTTGACCTGAGTTGGGCCCACTATTCCCGACTTGTCTCTTATTGTGCTAATGTCTTATTTTCAAGCCATGTAAAATGAACCGTTTTAACTATCCTTCTAGCTACTAAAGGACAATTGTTTTAATAGTTCCCTTGAGTCTTGTAAACTATTTTGGAATGTGGAAGCGACCTCAGAAAGATTATTTCTCCGTAACTTATTATGACATCCGAAATACACTTACTATGATTCTGTCCGATTTCATTATTTCGATTTGTCATTCGATATGTCTTATTGAGTCTCTGGAAATATATGGTATTTTATATTGCATTTAGTTTCTCACTACTCCATTCGTGGATGCCTCAATGTTTCCCCACTGAGCCCGGGACAGGATATGTTGTCAAGCGTATTCCACTGCATTGTTCGCCATGCCTCGATGTGAGGGGGCAGGTTCACTGGTACATGGGTTGTGGAGTATGCTGTGCCATGTACACACATTCTGATATGACATGATATGATTTGATATGGCCACCTGATATGATATGTTATGTTACGGGGTTATTCCCTAATCTGGAGCATGATGTGTTGTGGCGCCAGTGTCGGGGTGGCGACCACGTTCTGTTCACCGAGTCCCTTGACGGGGGCCGGATATGATATGGCATATGTTTCGGTATACGTTCTTTACGTTTTGGAAATATGCATTTGATAATCTGGATATTACACTCATTTTCTGTACGTTTTGTTCCGGTTATGATTTTGTTTCTGTGCTTCAGGCTTTACATATTCAGTACATATTTCGTACTGACCCCCTTTCGTCGGGGGCTGCGTTTTCATGCCGCGCAGGTACTGACGACCGATTTGTTGATCCGCCCGTTTAGGATCCTACTCTACTGTCTTGGAGTGCTCTTTTGTCCGGAGCCTACATTTTGGTACAGTCTTATGCCATTGTACATATGTATGCTATTCAGGGGTATGACGGGGCCCTATCCCGTCTTATGATTCTGTTGTGATCTGTAGAGGTCTGTAGACGTACATGTGGGTTCTGTATATGTTTTGGGTTGATATGATCTGTGATAGCCTTATCGGCTTCCACGTGCTATATCTGTTCATCTGTGATAGTTAGTGACGCCATTTGACTTTTATATTTATATACTCTGCTTATATGCCGGTTTGGGTTAAGGGGTACGTCCGGGTGTCCAGCACGGACACTAGTCGCGGCCTACGGGGTTGGGTCGTGACACCCATGCAATCTCATAATATCCTGAATGTACACCTTGGCTAACTTTTCCGCGGTATAGGAAACGTCAGCTGGAACTAAGTGAGAGGACTTAGTCAACCGATCAACTATCACCCAAAGAGAGTCAAACTTACCCAGGGTCTTCGGAAGACCCACAACAAAATTCATGGTAATCCTCTCCCACTTCCACTCGGGAATGGGCATCCTCTGAAGGATACCGTCGGGTCGCCGGTGCTCATACTTTACCTGCTGACAATTCCCACACTTAGCCACAAAATCAACTATATCTCTCTTCATATGACGCCACCAATAGTGTTGTCTCAAATCACGGTACATCTGAGTCGCGCCCGGATAAATGGAATAGCGAGAGCTTTGAGCCTAAGACAAGATTAACTGAATCAAATCACCAACATGAGGAACGCACACGCGTCCCCTATTTCCTCAGAATCAATTACGACCTCCTTGGCCTCACCCCATAAAACTCTGTCTCGAATCTTGATCAGCAGAGCATCCTCAAACTGATGAGTCCTGATCTGATCCGATAAAGACGACCTCGCCTCTACACAAGCCAAAATCCTACATGGGGATGCAATAGCGAGGCGAACGAAACTGTTGGCCAGAGTTTGAACCTCCATGGCCAATGGAAGCTTAGAAACGATCAAACGAGCTAAACTCCCCATACTCGCTGTCTTGCGACTCAAGGCATGAACCATAACATTGGCTTTCCTGGGATGATAAAGAATAGAGATGTCATAGTCCTGCAGGAAATCCATCCATCGACGCTGCCTGGAATTAAGATCTCTCTAGGTAAACATATGTTGAAGAGTACGGTGATCGGTGAAAACCTCACAATGGACACCGTACAAATAATGCCTCCAAATCTTCAAAGCAGAGACCACGACCAACAACTCTAAATCACGGGTAGGGTAATTCTTCTTATGAACCTTCAGCTGACGGGAAGCATAGGCTATTACTTTACCCTCCTGCATTAATACACCACCAAACCCATACAGGAGGCATCACAATAGACTGCGAAATGCTTACCCTCCACGGGTAATGCTAAGATCGGGGCTGAAGTCGAAAGAAGCTTGAGCTTTTGAAAGCTTTCCTCACAATCATCTGACCATTGGAAGGGAAAATCCTTCTGAGTCAATCTGGTCAAAGATGATGCAATAGCAGCAAAACCCTACACAAAGCAATAGTAATAGCTGGCCAAACCCACAAAACTACGAACCTCAATAACAGTAGTGGGCCTCTCCCAACCCCTTACAGCCTCAATTTTCTGTGGGTCCACCATAATCCCATCCTTGGACACAACGTGGCCCAAGAATGCCACAGACTCCAACCAGAACTCACACTTAGAAAACTTAGCAAACAAGCTATGTTTCCTCAACAACCCAAGAACAGAACGGAGATGGCTCTCATGCTCCTCTCTACTCTTGGAATACACCAAGAAATCATCAATAAACACAATCACGAAAGAATCAAGGAATGGCCTAAATATGCCATTCATCAAAGTCATAAATATAGCCGGGGCATTGGTAAGCCCAAAAGACATCACTAGAAACTTATAGTGGCCATATCTCGTTCGAAATGCTGTCTTTGGAGTATGCTTCGCCCTGATTTTCAGCTGGTGGTAGCCTAAACGCAAATCAATCTTCGAAAACACACAAGCACCCTGAAGCTGGTCAAACAAATCATGAATATGAGGCATAGGGCACTTGTTCCGAGTAGTAACCTTGTTCAGCTGGTGATAATCAATGCACATCCTCATGGTCCCATCTTTCTTCTTCACAAATAACACAGGACCACCCCAAGAGGAGACACTCGATCTAATAAATCCCTTGCTCAATAAACCCTGTAACTGCTCCTTAAGCTCTATCAAATCGACAGGTGCCATCCGATATGGCGAAAGAAAAATAGGGCGAGTGCCAGGATCTGAATCAATACAGAAATCAATGTCACGATCGGGTGGCATACCGGGCAGATCCGACAGGAATACCTCCGCGAACTTGCTCACAATACAAATGGTCTCAAGGGGTGGAGATGCAATAGTCGTGTCACAAACATGAGCCAGATCGGCTAAACACCTCTTGTTTACTAATTTCTTCGACTAAATGAAGGAAATGATCTTCTTCGGAGCGGTACTAGGAGTACCCCTCTACTCGAGCCTAGGAATGCCCGATATGGCTAAGGTAAATGTCTTGGTGTGATAGTCCAAGATAGCATGATAAGGAGAAAGCCAGGACATCCCCAATATAATATCAAAGTCCACCATATCGAGAGTCATCAAATCTACCCAAGTGTCATACCTCATAAAAGTAACCAAACAAGACCGGTAAACGCGATCAACAATCACAGAATCTCCAATCCGAGTAGACACATGAACAGGTATATCAATGCTATCACAAGGCAAATCCCAACCAATGGCATGATATGCAGACACATAAGAATAAGTGGATCCAAGATCAAACAACACAGATACTGATTAATGACGGACTAAAATGGCACCTAAAATCACAGTATCTGAGGCCTCTGCCCCGAGCCTACTCAGAAACGAGTAACAATCGGCCCCACCACGTCCAGTTTGAGACCCCCCTCTCGCATTGTGGGTACCACCTCGAACATCTTGGGATCCACCTTTAGAACTATGAGAACCACCGCGGCAAGACTAAGCACTGCCCCTCTGAGAAGCACCACCTCTATCACCAGATGATGTCGGAGTCCTCGGTGGCTAATAATCACGTCTGGGTCGGGGAAATATCCTAGCAACATGCCCAATATCTCCACAAGCATAACAGGTCAAGAGAAGTCGGAGGCGGATAAACTGACGCTGAGGACCCGGATGAAACAACCCTGTCTATCGGTCGAGAAAATAAACTCTCGGGAGCTCTCTGTCTGGTTGGCTCACTGAGGGAAGCTTGCAAAGCTGGATGTACAAGACGGCCGGATTATGGGTGATACGGCCTGGAAGATTGACCGAAACCCCTCGAAATAGAACCACCATAACTCCCAGTCTGACGCGGTATCTTGTCACCACCACCAAATGCACGGGCCTTAGCCTCTCAACCATAGAAGGATGCTTGATGATGGACTGGAAGGAAGCCCCCATAGCCTCCATCTGAAGGAAAGGAGTCTGAAGAGAGCTAACTAGCCCCCCCTCCCCCCAACAGAATACCTGATCCTATCAGCCTCGATAGAGATCAAAGGATTGGAATAACAGGCCAAATACAGATAGCGGGACACATAGGCCTCCACCGACATACCCCTCTACTTAAGATGTAGAAACTCCTCCTTACGTACCTCTCTCAAGGACCGGAGCACATACTTCTCAAGGAAGGCTAGGTAGAATGGAGTCCAAGTCAGGGGAGGGGAACCTCCAGGTCTACAAGCAACAAAATACCGCCACCAAGTCTTCGCGTCTTCGCGAAATTGGTAGGACACCTAGTCAACTCCACAGGCCTAAGATCGTCACCAGGAGCGGGTACCATATCAATACAGGGAGTCGTAGCTGCAGTGGGGTATGCTACCCGAGTAGGTCTCTGCTCAGGGGTCTGCACCCCAACTCTAGTCTGTGAACCTTTGCAGGGAGTAGTAACACAAGCGGCAACCTGCTGGGCATCTAGATGAGGTAAGACTCTGGCCATAGTGTCATGCATAGCCTGATCAGAAGTAATCTTGGACCGTGTTCATGATGGGGCCACACCACCCTCTGCGGCCTGGTCTCGATCATGCTGATATTTAGGCTCGGGAGATAGAGATCTCTCACGCTGCAGTCCTACCGTAGGAGCCCTACCCTTGGTTGGGACAGCCCCGTGGCCCCTAGCTCTATCGTGCCCTCTGGCTGTCGCTCGCCCTCTGGTGCCAGAAGCGTTTGCGGGCTCTGGCACCTGACCTCGATCTGTAGTAGCTCGAGTCCTTACCATCTATGAGAGAAGAGATAAGAGTCACGAATCCATTTGATCTTTCCCGATGCCAATTAGAATAAAGTAGCATTAAAGAACGAAAGAAAGTGAGATTTTCTAAATGTCCTATAGCCTCTTGCAGTACGAAGCTCATCGTACCGATCCACGAGACTCTACTAGACACACTCTTGTATTATAGACCGGGTAACCTAGTGCTGTGATACCAACTTGTTACGACCCAATTTAGTTAAGTCGTGCGGGCATTTGCCTTTTCCACCTTTATAAGCGAATCCTCAACTCAACGAAAATAAAGACATAAATAAATCATGTGGAAGAGAAAAATTAAGTAAGTCTCACAATAATATATAATAGAATTAGTGCGGAAAAGAATACCCCCAGGGTCTGGTCTAAGCCATACAAGAGCATCTAATGAAAAATATACAAGTATGGAATAGAATAATACATAAATCTGTTTATGTCTCAGAATAAAAATAGTAAGACATAAATGGGAAGAGTCTTCGAGGCAGCGAATGTCTCGTGCTCACCTTGAAAACTCGATGCAATGCTGATGGCGACTATCAGCCACGAGAGATGGAAGCAGACCCAACCTGATATTCTTCATTCATAAAGGAATGCAGCAAGTGCAGGTCAGTACAAAACAACAGTATTGGTAGGTATCATCGGCCGACTAAGTATAGTTAACATAATTAAGACAACAAAGCAAGATAGGCAGATAAATTAATAAGTATAAGTCAAACACAATCAGAAACAAGTATTCGCCATCACCTAGGTTGAAGCCTTTAAACCCAAGTATGCCAAGTCTCAATATACATCCAATCAGAAATCAATCAACACGAGTAAAACACTGGACTATCAAAAAATAAGTCAAGAAGCAATAGAATGCAATGATGTAAGGATGCCAATGCAATGTACACATGTACTCCGGACGGAAGTATCGATATTCCGATAGCACAATCCATGGGGGACCCGCGAAGTCCACGTACTCACTCATCCATGTACTCACTCATCCATGATTTTGAGAGAATCATCGGACATCGGACTCTCACATCACACAATCCATGATTCTGGGAGAACCATTAGACATCTGACTACTCACATCACTTGCATGCAATCCACGATTCCGGGAAAACTATCGGATATCTGACTACTCACACCACTCTCATCCAAACTAAGCTCAGCTCAACACAGTATTTCATCAAGTATCAACAATGTATCAACAATATATCATGAGAGATATGAATGCATGTGATGTGTGAGTCAACATGAATAATCAATCAATATCACAAGTACCAAATATGGGTATGCCAATAATATCATGAAGGAATACACAAGTCATATAGAATACTATCCTAAAAATTAAATGCCAACAAGTGGGGCACCACAATATCAGGAACAAGATATCCCAATAGTCTCTAATATCCACTATCGCTATGCGGTATCAAGCCCACAATCAATAGGACAAATCAATCACAATACAATGAGGTGGCTAGCCCCAATCACACAACAAGGCCCAACATAGTATAATATTCAACCCAACTTCATACCTGAAAGTTTACATGCTTTCTCCGACAATATAATCTAAATATATGCTTTGCTACACGAAGTTTCACCAAGGGTAAGCCATAACCTATCTGGATGACCGAACAGCAACCGCCAACAATCACTCCTTCGCTTTCCCATTTCGTTGGGCCTCAAGATCAATAAAGTATAGGCATATTCGAAATCTAGATTAGAAGTCATGAAGATCGCTACTAATATCGCTATTATTCCATTTAGATCAAATCCAACCCTAGAATTTGGGAAAACGTGCCCCACAAAGTCAAAAAGGGAAATTCGGTAGTAAAATATCAAATTGAGCACTAGGTGATCAAAATCCGACAACTAATTGCTAATTTAACTCAAGAATTCACCTAATTTTGAAATTCAAGCAAAACCCCCTATTTTGGGTGTAAACCCTAACTTTTTGATTCAAAAATTTAACACTAATGATGGATGATATATAATTAACAACCTTAGATTCATCAAAATCTAGCATAAACTCCATCAAATTTATCATTAATAAGCCTAGATATAAAATCTATCAAAACCCACTGTATTCTTCCATTACTAAGGGCTAACAAGGAAAGAGGAATCCTTAAGATAATTAGGATTAACGAAATAGCAAGAGGGTTAGGAGAGCTTATCACCACGAATCTTATCCAATAATATCCAAGAACAGTCCCCAAAAGCTCTATTTTCGTAATGGAATTAATGATAGACTAAGGGTTTTTTACACTTCATTAAATGAACTCACTGCCCGTCACCTGCTGTGGCGATGGTACAGCCGCTCCAGCGGTGTCATGACTTCTCCAGTGGGAGGGTGACAGCTCCAACGGTACCGCTGTCGCGGTGCTGGTGCCGCCAAAGCGGGCACTAGACACCAGAATTTACCCAAGTTTTCACACTTCAATCCGATTTTTGACTAATTCCCGAGGCCATCAACTCACATACCACATACATAAAAATACGCTACGACGCGCTCGTGGCCTCGGAATTCCCAATGAGGTTTCGTTGACCGAGTCAACCCCTGATACCTCAATTCCAATTTCCCAACCCAAGTCCCAAAATGCATCCGGGTGCATTGGGAACCGAACCAAATATACACATAAGTTCTAAAGGACCATCCGAACCTCTCGAAATTGATGAATTTTTGAAAAAGATTCGTTTACCCAAAAGTCAACTTTGGATCAACTCTTTTTCGCTTAAAGCTCATATTTCATAAAAAGTTGCCCGAATCAAGTCTAGACACCTCGAAAAGCATGCCAACGATTTCTTCGGGTCAAAAGTGAGCTAATCAAGCTCGGAAAGAGGTGATAATACCGGAAAAACCATAATGACCAAAGGGGTCGTTACAGCTATCCACAACCTGTTAGGACAATTTATAAGGAAATTAAATGCTGAAGGAAATCATGCAAGTCATTTAAAGTCTTAATAAGTTGATAGTTATGGAAAACATAATAAAGTGTTTACAACCCCAAAATCTGGTGTTAGTTGTACAAGAATGGACTAATTAAGTACAAGTCTGAAATTCTGTGTAGAAATAAAAGACAAATATAAAGGGATAGAGGGAAAACCCGGTGCTACAAATCAAAGGTGCATACTTTTGGCCGTGGATGCAAAAATCATTGTGTATTAAGAAATTAGACTTCATCCATCTAGTAGTTTGAGCATATCTTGATTTCTAGAGCTTCGTTTGAGGTGATTTTTGTGGCGTTGTTCTCATCTCAACAAGGGGGTAAGTATGTAACCTTTATTTTAATGCTTCCTCAAGATTATTTCCATTGGTTATCGATTTTATCCGTGTTTGGTCAGGAAAAATTAGGGTTTTGATCTGAAAAGTTAAAAAGTTATAAATCATTGATTTGAGAATCAAGATGATGGCTTTTTGAATGGGTTTTTGGATCTAGACTAATTATGCTATGGGTAAACTAATTTTGACATAAATTCTAGTTTAGCCCTTGCGGGCTCAGGGTTACTTTTTTGGGTTTATTTTTGGATTCCAAATCAAATTATTGCAATATGAATACCATTGGACTCATTTAAATTCGTAGATTACTGTTTTGACTATGTTGATTCTAATTTTACAACAAAATTCCAATTTTACTCTTGGGGCTTACTATTTTGGGTTGGTTTGGGGTTCCGAATAGAAGTATAACAATATGGGTATTGTTAGACTCATTTGACCTTGTAGAATACTATTTTGACTAGATTGAACTCGTTTGGAAAAGTTGGATACGGTAGAGCTTCCAGAAGACTCAATCTTTGTCTAGATTAGGATTTTGACCATTCGGTGAAATTTTGAAAGGGGAAGGCTCAAGTTGGATAGTTCATGGCACGTGTTCGGCACTGAGTTAGGTTATAGCTTACCTTTGTTATACTCCAATTAGAGAAACATATGTAGAAGGTAGTTATTGACGGGAAAAGCATGATAGGCCCTCAAGTATGGTGGTGGTGATAAACCCATTTGTTTGGTATGAATGCATTCCATATTTAATATATGATTTGATATGATTGTGATTTGAAATGATGATAAGTGAAAGAGTTTAGCCTCCGAGATCTTTTCAAGAGAGCATAAAAACAAAGAGTGCTCGTGATTCGAGGTCTTTACCGGAGCGATACACTGCTCGTGATCCGAGGTCATTTACCGAAATAAGAGAATGCTCATATTCGAGTTGATTTACCAAAATGAGGGTCCATGCACTTTGCGGGTCCCCTATGGGTCATTAATTTGAGCATTGCCCTTAGCATGTGTGTATGATATTGAGAGGAGGCCTGGGGGGCATTACATAGCATTTGCATAGCACTGCATTGCATTGCATTGTATTACATTTGTATTGTACTTCATATCATTGCGTAGCATATTATCTCATCAAGTTCTTGGTTGGTGATTTACTTGAAGTTGTTTCCTATTGCTAGGTGCCTATTTAGAAACTTGACGGACTTGTGGATTAGAAACGATCATCTAGGCTTATGCTATGAGAATACTGAGACTTATTGTGATTATTACTACTTAGAGCCTTACTTGAAATATGATTTCATGACTGTACTTGACTGCTTATCTGCTCTACTTGTTGATTTCTTCCTATTCATATGTGTTATCTAATCGTTGTCGGCCTATGATGCCTACGAGTACTAGTATTATGCTCATATTTGCTGCACTCCTTGTAGAATGCAGAGTTTGATCCAGGTTCGTATTTGAGGCCTCGTGAATGATCCCAAGGCTATCATCAGAGATTATGGAAAATTGAACCGGCAGTCTTGGATCTCTTTCTATTTATTATGTCTAATTTCTTTTTCTACAGACAGTATTTATTTATGTATTGGAGGCTTGTATTTCTTTTCCAAACTATGTATATTAGAAGCTCTTGTACAAGTTAAGATTAGGTTTTGGAAATTTTAAAGATTAAGTTATTCTTTCCACATTTATCTATGTACTATAACTGTTATTTAGTGCTGTCAAGGTATCTAAATTCCGCACTTGATTTTAAAGAGTAAATGATTTTGGGATGGTTCGCCTACTGGGGGATAATGTAGGTTCCATCATGACTCGTGAAATGGGTCGTGACAGAGCTTGTGATTGTCCAATTGCTTACAACAACAAAAAACATGATTAGAAGAAATCATGATGATCTGACATTACTGTGTTATATTTGTTTCACCTATCTTGTTAACTTGTTCACAAATCATGACAATTGACGTGATACCTCTTCTTTTTTTTAATGATTTTAAAGCTGCAAAATGAAAAAAAAATACATTTCAAACGGTGGCATATAAGTCATGACAAATCAATAGAACTTTATGTTATATTCAAAATAGCTATCATATATGTTGAATAATTCACAAACTCTAACGGATTATCATGATTACTCAATTAAAAAATTTTCTACCTCTCCTTTATTTAGTCCATTTCACCAATAATACCACTTCCATTTACTTATTTCATATCATGCATTCATGATACACTCGGTCTCTTTTATGATTCCAGAGCTGTAAAAGTGAAAAATACATTTTAAAATGGTGGTATACAAGTCATGACAAATAGAAAAGATTTCATGCTATGTTTAAACTGGTTATCTTGTTGTTTTAATATAAAAAGTAGATCATATTTCTTTTTGTTAAAACGATATTAAAGCTGTGTCCAGTAAGTGTCCATCATCATGACGGAATCCTTACACCTACAAATCTTACTTTATTTAGCAAATTTACTCGGCCAAATCTATACTCTAATAAAACATTATAATTGACAGCGTGCTTGAAATATATTAGATAGCGAAACATTACTCTTTTATTATTTTTCCTGAAATAATAGAGATATTTTTGTCATACTTAGGTCCAGGAATGCCAGTTGATGGCTCCAAAGTAAAACTTATTTGTTTTATGCTATCTTTATTTCATATACATAAGTCTGTTGGGAGGTGAGAATTGCTCAGTATGTTGCACTATGTTATGGTAACAAAGTATATGTGGTTAAAACTGAAAATTAACTATTACAGGAAAAAAGTGGTAACTTAGTCATCGATAGGTAGTATGAAACTTCTTTAATTGTCTTGGATCTTCTTACCTATCCAATAAGGTGAACTAAGGATGAACTAAGATAGTGCATGCTCTACATTGACCATCATATTAGGAGATGTGATGCATATCTCTTCCCATTGATAGTGTAGGATACTGTTCTTGAGCTTGAGTTTCAAGCTATATCAAAAAGCATTTCACTATTTATGCTTCAGGTGTTTTAACACTTTAATTACAAAGGAGATATCTTCTTGCAAAAAATGCTACGAGGGAATGAACATTATAGACAATAGTACAACGGTAGCAATTGTTATAGAGAGAATATTCATAACGAAGGGAGGTGAATTATGTGTATATAATTAAATTTTTAATTGCTAATTCATCTTCATAGGTGCAGAAAATATCCAATCATCTTGACAAACAAATCACCAGATAATGATCCACGTTCATTATTCATAAAAACATTACTTTATACGTTCATACAAAATTATTTACTCAAAGCTTTGTTTTATTAGTGTTAATACTTATTATTTTATAGAACAATATACGACATGATTCGACATACACGTGCAACACATGTGTAGAAAAACTAGTAATATGTAAAAAGATAAACAATTAAATTGTGTCAAGTATAATACTCAAACGACTTTAGGCGGAAGGAAGGGAGGAAGTTAATTACTAAAAGTTTTTGGTTCACGTCATAAAAATAAAAATTGCTTAAAAATGCTTCTTTCATTATTTAGCAACTTTAAGAAGTGCTGTTACACCTCGAAAATTTTTGCGTCGTTTGCGTTGTAAGTAAATAAATGTAAGCCTAGAGAGGTTATGAAACCCTTATAAGGTTAAGGAATACTTCTAAAAAGTTCTAAGCAAGTGTCTAAAGGTTTCGGGATCAAGCGAATCAAAGAAATTAAGTTTGTCAAAATTTTGGAAAAGATTGGCAGAATTTTGGATGGAAATTTTGGTCCAATTTGAGGGAGGTGTATCTCCTAGAATATGAGGAGTTATCGAATTCATAACTTAAGTAAATTAAAGTTCAGAGAGTCTTCTTTCTAATACAACTGACAGATCACAAATCCAACACCAACGGTGAAAGATACGGCCCGTACAAAATTGTACGATTCCTCTGTGCAATTCGACGATTGCAAGTCGATGAACCGTCGAATAACGACAGTACTGTTGATGCTGCCATCAGGGTGAGGCAGTGGAAACTTCTCTTTTGCTATAAATAAGAAGGGCCATGACCTTGGGGCTCATATTTTCCCTAAATCAGATCCTTAGTGACCCTATAAGCTCTCTCAAACACTCCAAACCCTTCCAAATTATTTTAAGAGAAATCAAGCTCTAAATCCACAACTAGTTCATAGAAGTGTGTGTTTTTGCTTCTAGTTGGAGTAAGTTGAGCATGTGGCTAGAGTTTTTGAAGAATAAGGTATGTTCTTCACTCTATTACTTATGTTGAGTTAATTTGAAGGTTAAACAAGTCTTATAAGTGAAAAGAGTTATGGAGGATGGATCATAAGGTATTGTGTTGTAGTTGTTGATTATGGATAGAATTTGAAAGGAAGTTTTATTTGGATTTAAGTCCAGTTTGAATGTAATCTCTTGATTATGATATTGTTGATGTTGTTAATGATGTTTGGGAGTTGTTTTGGAATTTGGAGGAAGTAGATGATATAGGGCAAATGCTGTCCGATTTTTACTAGCTTGCCAATTAATTTAGTTTGACCTTATGAGAGTTTCAATGACTTAACCTTAGTATGAAGCATCTTGATTATAGATTTGCAAGTTCGAGAAGATAGGCATTGAGTAGTTAAGGAGACGACAAGGTATGTTAAGGCTGTCCCTTTTTCTTTCTTATGGCATGATGTTATTGGTACACACTTATTCACATGATATTCATAATGTCCCTAATCCTAGAAATACTAGAAGCCTATGGTTCTTTTGATGTTCTTATGATATTATTGATGTTGATCGCATCTTACGATTATTGTTCCTTCAAGGTGAGATGTGCCAATGATGTTAGCTCCATAATGGAGATCGGAGGTATAACGACCTTACGTCACTCCGATGAATTCGGAATTGTGTCCTCAAGGAATGTTTTTAAGATATGAATAGTATGCATGTAAAAGATTCCTAGTGAGGTACTTAAATGCTAGAAGATAGGCTTATGATGCAGCCAGGAATTGATTAAGTTTTAGTTAATCGGGAAGAAGTCTTAATGGCCTAGAAATGTGCTTATAAGTCTTATGTGATCATGTAGGAATTAACGGATAAGTGATGACCATAAAAAGTGCATAGAGATTACTCATAGAGGTCTGGTTATGATGTTGATTATATTTACCACCATGCTACGGCTGGTTGGGCAGTTAATACCACCAATCTACGGCCAGTCGGGCAGTTATCACTGATTAGTTGGGCAGATAGCACCAGGATGATAAGTAGGTTAGAGATACAGTATTGTACATAGATGTAGTTAAGCACATGAGAGTATAGTGTCACGACCCATTTTGGTTAGGCCGCGCGGGCACTTACCTTCCCACCTCGGTAAGCAAACCCTCATTCCAATAATGAACAAATACACGAAGAATGAATTTAAAACAGCGGAATCAAACAAATACCTAAGTCTCAGGATATATCTCTATATAAGTAGTAGAAAGTGCGGAAGATTATAAACACCCCCAGGGTCTAGTCTGAATAATACAAAAGCATCTAAGTAGAATAATACAATCTGGAATACTAATACATAATGTCTATGTCTCTGAAGTAAAAATAAGACATATGATAGGAAAATCTTCAAGGTCAGCGGACGCAATGCTCACCTTGGAAACTCGAGAGAAAGCTGAAGTGTTGATCAGCCATAGGTCACAGAAGTGGATCCGACCTGGTACTCTGCATTCATAAAAGAATGCAGTAAGTGCAGGTCAGTACAAACAACAGTACTGGTAGGCATCATCGGCAGACTAAGCATAGTTAACACAATTCAGATAATAAAGCAAATAAGCAAATAAACCAACCAAGCATGAGACAATATAATCGCAATCGAGTATCCGTTGTCACCTATGTAAAGCATCTAAACCCGAATATGTCAAGTCTGAGTATATCCGATCCAATCCACTCATCATAATCCAATCATCAAACATCTCAAACAAGTCATAATGCAATGCAGTGCAATAATGGTATGAATGTGATGCTATGCCATGCAAATGAGGTGTACACATGTACTCCGGACAAAAATATCGACGTCTGGGTAGCACAACCAGCGTGACTCGCGAAGTCTAAGTGCCACCCGTCCCGAATCTTTGCCCAATAGATAAACGGGACCCTGGCTAATTGCTCACAGGGGGAGTCTCACCGGCACTACCCTGGAGGACCCGTGGAGTCCATGCACTAACAACGATTCCGGGATAGCATCGAAATCGGCCATGCAACAACGATGCCGGAATAGATCATCGGACATCGGCCATCTCACAGTCACTCAAGTAAAAAAGTCTGTCAAATATCAGTTTCATACAATCAACGATTCCGAAATTGAACCTCGGACATCAGCTTTCTCACAATCACTCAAGTAAAAGAATTTGTCAAATATCGGTTTCATATAATCAACGATTCTGGAATGGATCTTCGGACATCGGCCTTTTCATAATCACTTAAGTAAAGAGTTCATGAAAATATCAGTTACGCTCAATCAACGATATCGGATCATCATCGGGTATTGGCCATGCATCATGAATATGAGAGAATGCATACAATGCATATGTAAAACAATCAAGTTCGATACCACAAGTACCATAATAGGGTACACCAACAACGTATCATATCACAATACCAACAGTGGGTATGCCAACATATATCACTAACTCAAGTACCAACAGTAGGTATGCCAACATATATCAATAACTCAAGTACCAACAGTGGGTACGCCAGCAATGTATCCAAGTACAAATACCAACAATGGGTAGGTCAAATCTATCTAAATCAAGACGACAAAACAGAATCCAATATCTACCAACTACACATGGCATCAAGCCAACACAATGAAACAATCAAGGCACACATAACGGGGTGGCTAGTCCCAATACACATCAGGGCCCAACCTAAGGCAATATCCATCCCAACTTCATATCCGAAGGTTCACATGTTGTTTCCGACATTATAATCTAAATATGTGATTGGCTATACGAAGCCTCACCAAAGGTAAACCATAACCTACCTAGATGGCTGAATCGCAACACTGTAGTCTAAGCATAATCGAATTCTATATTAGAAATCACGAAGATTGATATTAATTTTGCTACTATTTCAATTAGGTCAATTTTAACCCTAGAAATTGGGGAAACGGACCCACAAGGGCAAAATGGGAAATTCGAGAGAAAAATACAAATTAAGTACTAGGTGATCATAACCCAACCACAAATTGTTGGTTTAACTCAAGGATTGGCCTAAATCTGATTTTAAGGAAAACCCCCCAAATTGGGTATAAACCTTAAGTCTTTGATTCCGAAATTGAACAGTAAAAGTGGAAGATATATGATTAATATGCTTTGATCAGTCGATAACCAACATGAACATCACCAATTTATCATTAATAATCTTAGGGAAAATGTTCTTCGAAACCCTCTTTCAACTCTTATCACCATGGGTTATTTAGGGGAAAGGGGAAATCTAACATGATTATAGCTTAAAGGAAGAATGAAGACATGAGTAGGAATTACCTCCAAGATCCTCCTCCAAATATCGAAATAGGGTAAAATGAGGGTCTAGGGCTTTTTAACACTTCATTAATATTATTAACTGCCTGTCACCCGCTGTAGCAGTACTGGGACCGCTCCAGCGGTCAACCTAAATGGCTAAAGACTGCTTCAGCGGCAAGGCTACCGCTCTAGCGGTGTCGCTGCTGCGGTGCTGATGCCGCCAAAACGGGCACCAGACACCAGAACCCATGTTTCACCTTTCGATCCGATTTTTTGACTAATTCCCGAGGCTATCTGCTCACATAGACACACACAAAAATACGCTGCAAACCCGCTCGTGGTCTCGAAATTTCCAATGGGGGTCTCGTTGATCAAGTCAACCCCTAATGCCTTAATTCCAATTTCCCATCCTAAGTCCCGAAATGCATCCGAATGCATTGGGATCCGAAACAATTAAACATACAAGTTCTAAACAACCATCCGGACCTCTCGAAATTGATGAAATTCTGAAAAAGGTTTGTTTGCCTAAAAGTCAACTTTAGGTCAACCCCTTTTCACTTTAAGCCTATATTTTCATCAAAGTTGCCCGAATCCGGCCTAGACACCTAGAGAAGAGTGTCAACAGTCCCCTCGGATCAAAAGTGAGCTAATCAATGTTCGAAAATGGGCGAAAACGCCGAAGAGATTATAACGACCAAACGGGTCGTTACATCAGATACCAATTGAACCGTTGCTCGTCCTCGAATGAAGAAAGAAGGAAAGTAGGGAAAATACATGAATTAGTGAACAACTGGGGATATCGGCTACGCATATCGGACTCAGTCTCCCAAGTAGCCTCTTCCACAGTGCGATGCTTCCATTGCACCTTCACAGAAGCAATCTCCTTTGACCTCAACTTCCGAACATGCCTATCCAAGATCGTGATAGGCTCCTCCTAATAAGTCAAATTCTCATCTAGCAATATAGAATCCCAACGGACAATGAAGGTGCCATCGGCATGGTATTTCTTCAACATCGAGACATGAAAGACCGGATGAACTCCCGCCAAGCCTGGCGGCAAGGCTAACTCATAAGCTACATCGCCGATACAGTCCACAATCTTAAATGGATGAATATACCCGGGGCTCAACTTGCCCCTCTTACCAAACCTCATAGCACCCTTCATGGGTGAAACCTTCAATAGAACCGGGTCACCAATAGCAAATTTCAAATCCCGGACCTTCCGGTCCGCATACATCTTTTGCCGACTCTAAGCTGCCACGAGCCTGGCATGAATAACTCTCACCCTATTAAGGGACTCTCTCAATAGATCCGTGCTCCTGGGTCGACCCTCGAACCCATCAAACCAACCAATCGTAGATCTACACATCCTACCATATAAAGCCTCAAAAGACGCCATACCAATGCTCGAATGATAACTGTTATTGTATGCAAACTCGACCAAGGGCAAGTGTTGATACCAATGACCACCAAAGTCAATAACACACGCTCTCAACATGTCCTCGAGCACCTGAATGGTCTGCTCGGACTGGCCATAGGTCTGGGGATGGAATGTTGTACTAAATTCCAGTCGGGTACCCAATTCCTCATGGAATGCCCTCCAGAATCGGGAAGTGAAGATATTGCCCCGATTAGATACAACAGAAATAAAGATCCCATGTAATCTCACTGTCACGACCCAGCTAGGGGCCGTGACGGGTACCCAGGGCTAACCGCCGAGCACCGTTCGCACTACTACTCCCTTAACCTATTTAACTATCATTCATCGATTTCCTGTCAACTCTAAGAAGTATCGGATTTTGCATTACAAAAATATACTGCTTTAATACAAGAACATGTTTCAATAAACTTATACACATACATACTATCCATATCGTGGAACCACATAACCCACACCTAGCATCTACGAGCCTCTAGTAAATGACATATACAATGTACACAGAAAGAGCAACCAATTAGCACCTCTGGAAAAAAATGGAGTGCTCCTGTAATCTGCGGATGGCTCTTACGGATCTGCGACGTCTCCCTGTCTGCCTGTGGGCATGAGCACAGCATCCAAAGAAAATGATGTCAGTACGAACATTGTACTGAGTATGTAAGGCATGCATCAATAGATATGGTAAGAGTAATAAGGTAAAGTAGAACAAGAAAATAACTGATATCTGCTTGCCTCTTAAGGCGGATCCATGCATGCTTATTAATACTTTGTTGCGGAACGTGCAGCCCGATCCTCATATCATTACAATATGTTAGTGCCGAGGAACGTACGGCCCGATCCATAATTATAATATGTTAGTGCCGAGGAACGTACGGCCCGATCCATAACCCATATACCCCGCGTCCGGGATGAAATCATGATATGCCAGCTGATCAGGTGGCTATGCGTCTATAGCGCCTCACCTTTCCCCATATCCCCTGTGTACATATACATATCATATACTTATATCATATACATAGCATGCAGGAGAACCCAAGGAAAAGCTATAATTCCATCGGAGTGACGTAAGGTCGGTAACCTCCGATTATAAATTATGGACTACTCGTCATAACTTTGTCTCGCCTTGAAGGAACAACTATTATAAGGCGGGACTATCAATGAAGAGTGACATTAGGAGAACATAGAATTAAATCATAAATCTCGCAAGGTGTCAGCTCATGTACTTTGGAGTCTTAAAATAGTCATCTATCTGTGAATAAAATTGAGGAATTAAGAACAGCTCAACATTCTTATATCATCATTGAAATCATGATTTGGAACCTTTAGCGTGAAATCATTCTCATCATAGTCATCATAGAAAAATACTTTCCTATTCGGCATCATTGTCGTTGTGATAAAATATTTTCATCATTGTCGTCATAAGAGCTTACAAAATCGCAAACTATTGCTTGGAAGGTTACGGGTATTTGAAAGACATTTACGGGTTATCAAGAAAGGAATTAAGCATTGGAATCGTAGAACTATAACTTTATTGAAAACAAGGAGATCATGAAAGAGTTTATGAAATCGTAACATAAGATTCATGCCTTTGAAAGAAGGAGACGAGCCTCAACATACCTTCGTTGTTTATCTGAGCTATCGTCCACTTGTCCCCTTTTGATATCGCGTCGTTACCTTCACGAGAGAATTTTGGACTAATGTTAGTTAATCGATTATGAAAACGCATCGTTACCTATAGAGAAAATTGGGCGGCGTTCCCTTTGTTTTTACCACTTTTCCCCCATTCTATCTCAACTCCCAAACATTTACAACAATACTCATAATATCACAAGCAACATTCATCATTTATGTACCTTACACAAAATCCACCATTTTCCTCCAATTTCCCCACATTTTTATGGTTTTAGCTAATCGTCACATTTCTCGCACATCACACTTAGTTCGTAGTCTGAACATCATTTATAATGTATTCATAATCATATCATATCAACTTTCATGATTTCCATCCAACTACCACTCAATTGTGACACTACACATTCTTTAAAAACCCATTTTCCATATTATTTCTATATCTCAAGCATCTTAGCCTTCCAACACCTTAAACAACATACCAAAGTCATGAAACTTACCTTAGTTGATGGTTGAATAAGCCTTGAGTAGTAATACCTTCTTTGCACCAAAACCCTACTTCACCTTTCTTGAGATTTCTTGAGGTAGATAGCCTTTACTAGCATTTCATACTCTTGTTGCATGGATTTGGTGTTGATGGTCTTAGGTTTCCTTTGATTCTCCTTGAATTTCTATGGATGAAGTGTTTGAAGAATGTTCTAGGGTGTTCTTGAGTTGTGTGGGTGAGAAATGAGATGAAATGAAGCCTTGGCCCCTTTTATTAATTCAAAATCTGGTCTTTAATGAAAAATTGTCGGGATGAACAGTGGTCGTATATCGTAGTTTACGGACCGTATTGTGGTTTACGGTCCGTCCTCCGCGATCGTTTTTAAACTTTTCAAAAACAGAAAGTTTGGCTAAGGGACATGGCACTTTACGACCGAGGTTTACGGTCCGTAAACTAGTTTACGGGCCGTCCTCCAAGTCGTATTTAACCATTTTCACAACTTACAGAAGGTTGAGATTTTTGACAAGCTGGGGGACGATCGCACTATACGGTCCGTAAATCACTTTACGGGCCGTATTGTGCTATACGACCACTGAGCTGAATGATTTTCTGCAACTTCCCATATTGCTTAGACTTCTCATTTTAATCATCCTCGTCCATGCACATGCATTGCCCACCTTTTATCTCATCTTAACTTAGCCAACTTTCTCGTCTCCCATCGGATACTTTCGAAATCTCGCCTAAGGTCATCAAACGTCGTTTCTTGCTCATGGACATCATGCACTCATATTCATCACTAGTTCCTTCTCTTGCGTACTAACGGAAAATTTTCCGAGGTGTAACATTCTTCCCCCCTTTTGGAACATTCGTCCTCGAATGTTAAAATACTCGGGAATTCTAGGAAAATTTTGCCAGAGTCTCCTTTGTAAATTGACACTACTCACCTGCCACAACAACCCATAATATTTCCGCGTCACGGGGCTACACCACAATAACAATTCCTCTATGGCCACACACGACCAAAACATAAAAATTTAAAACATACATACCTTATATCGTCGACGTCTCATCTTGAATCTCTTTTGGGGATTGGAATAAACGTGGGTAATTGGACCTCACGCTCTCTTCCGCTTCCCCGGTCATTTCTTCCCGGTTATTGGTTTGCCCCTGACTTTGAGTTAAGCTACCTCGCCTGTTGCATGCATTCTTACAGGGTCTAATGCATCGGAAACCAAACTCCCCCTTCATTCAGTGATTAGATCGCTCTCGTAAGTTGCCATATTCCAGGTGATTGTCCTATTTGCCCCTAACCATAATCTCCACTCAACGCTCCAACTTAGTTCACCATGTGTTTTTTTTTTCCTGTTCGGAGTATTATGACTCCATCATCCTTGTTTTACCTTTTACTCCTCGTCTAAGTACACACTTAGTTTCCTTGGCGGCGTATAAATACCTACAAGTTACATAATTCTTTAGTGCGATTCGCATTCGTACACATCTATCCATATACATATATCCATATCTATATTTGTACTCACAATCACACTCGTTTGCACATCATGTCCATGGCCATGTTCATATAGATATCAACATCATTCACACGACTTTCCCGTCAACGTCTTTGTCCCGAGAACAGGGTAGCCCTATAGTAAAACCCGTGCTAATCCCATAACTTATTCTGAGTCTCAAGCCGGCATGCCTTCTCCGTGTAACCACCATCACCCACTATATTTACAACTCTCTCCGGTGTCATATCCTCATTTGGGGCTAGGAGAGTATTCGACCCCAGAAGCAATTAAATCAGATATGAGGACAGAGAAATGAGAGTTTTCATCCTACTGAAAGAATAGGCAACCACAACCAATTGAATAGTACTCCTTAAACTGATTCCAACTCTTTTTCAGCCATGTCACACCCCCGTAGTTTCCTTCCCCCATTTGCGCCGCTTAGAACCTTAAGGGCACAACGTTTCACCGATCGACCTTGTATTTCGCTAAAAGTTCATCTGAGATTTGTAATTTAGAGGGACGGGGAGGTGATGTAATCTTGAAGATCTGTGGGTCCACCCCCACCTGTCGTCGATGCTCCACCATCCTTGCCGACTCACGGCCCTTCTTCTTCTTCTTGCTTTTGGATGTCACCTCACTCTACCGCCTTTAGTTAATACGCTCCCGTAGGGTTCGTCACTTCATCCTTCACTCCGATATCTTCTCTATTCGCTTCCCCCCTTTTAAGGGTTTTACTCGTACCTGTAAATCTTAAATTCACGTACTTTTTCTCTCCACACTATATCTTGCTCATACCGTTCCCCATGATCTACGGCTAGAACAATTTATGTGTGAAGTCTTAGCGTACTCACCTTACAGTCTTGTAACCAAATAACGCACCCGATATAGCAACCCGAGCTAAAATGTATTTTACTTAGCCCATCCAATAGTTGTGAGTCTGTATCCACATCCGCTCCACTTAGCAACTTCCTGCCCCATAGGGACGCCTACATTAGTAGTAGGTCTAGCCATCCATGCCACCCATCTAGTGTCACTTGCCCTCTTTTCCGGCACTCAAAATTTGCTCGTAACGCCACCTTCGTTTCTCTAGGACCTAGGTCTTTTACGCCGCTACTACGCCCCTTACCTTCTATTCTTTTACTCCTAATTCCCCTTGACACTAGTTTCATAATCACCTTGTATCACTATCATTATTAATTGTAACTCTACTCCATCGCATCATCTTCGTAGAATAAATTCATAGCTCCTGGCTATCTTCTCCTCTTTCGCCCTTTAGTTCATATACTTTACTTGTGCCAACTTGGTATAGGACATTCGTAGGGAATACTTCCTCCTTTAATTACCACACACTATCCCTTAGGCACGCATACTTCGCCTATTTACTTCTTGCTATGCTCTCGCTCTTATCCTTCCTGTCCGACTTATTTTATTTCCTCCCGTTTTATAATCGATCTTCGACCCTTCGTATGAGAAGCCATTTTCTTAACTTAATACTGCTCTGTCCCTTAGGATATACCACCTTGTCAATCCTTCCCTTGGTGCTAAGAATACCCTATTTGTTCTAATCATCCCCTCTCACTCCGATCACGTTGACTCCCCGCCTACTAATTGTCCTGTTCCGTTATTCATCTTCACTGTAATCTGGGTCTTTTACACCCAACTAAGGATATCACCCATACTCTTAATTATACCGATCACAGCTACTGCTACTTCACTGTATCCCTTTTCTCGGATTCTCTCTCAGGTTAACTCCTCCCTCTTTGTTGGCTATTATCTTGGTCATTGAGGAATTCCTGCACTGAGCTTTCCCTATCAAGGTCCTTCAACCTTTCTCATTTACTACTCCCCGGTTCGCTTGCCGGTTTTACGCTCGCATTCATATAAAGCTGAACATGCCCTTAGGCGTTTCCTTACTATACTTTACATTACAATTCTCGTTACGTGCTTATAACATAGGATAGCCTCACGAAGTAGGCGCACTTAACCTGTTATCCTTTTTAGTCAGTCATATAACATTTACCATATGGATTATCCGCACATGTATTCGCATTAATCATAAAAGGTGCTAACAATATACCTGGAGAAATGTCAGGGGAAGACTCAAAATCCGGTCGTTCGACCAATGCCTGGATATGGTGCTGGGATCCACTTGGACTGGGCGTTCTTCGATCTCTACCACTGCTTACTAGCATCCGTGGCCCTGGCCTTGGAGGGTGCGCCGATGATGAAGATCCCATTACCATTCCCGTAGTCCGAACCTCACTTTTACCACGTAGCGATGGCCAATTTCGTTTTACATGACCTGGCCGAGTACAGGCATAACATACGTCCGAGCCCCGTCGACATGGTCCCCAATGTAACCTGTGGCACTGAGCACATCGTGGTACCGAGGATCTCTTCGGGTCAGAATGACTCCAAGTTCGGGGACTAGAAACTCTGAGACTCTCGGGTGACCTTGAATAAGTAGATCCGTCGAATCTGGGTCCAGGAAACCGCGAAGGAGCACCTCTCAACTCATGATCGGTCCTTACAGAATTAGATCTCTTTCCCCAATACCTATTATCGGGACCCCCATTGCCCACCTTTTATCTCATCTTAACTTAGCCAATTTTCTCGTCTCCCATCGGATACTTTCGAAATCTCGCCTAAGGTCATCAAACGTCGTTTCTTGCTCATGGACATCATGCACTCATATTCATCACTAGTTCCTTCTCTTGCGTACTAACGGAAAATTTTCCGAGGTGTAACACTCACAATATCTCGAATATACATCTTGGCTAACTTCTCTGTGGTATAAGAAACTTGAACCGAAACAAAGTGAGCGGACTTAGTCAACCGATCCACTATCACCCAAATAGAATCAAACTTGCCAAGGGTCTTCGAAAGACCCGTGACAAAATCCATCGTAATCCTCTCCCACTTCCACTTGGGAATGGGCATCCTCTGAAGCACCCCACCGGGTCACTCATGCTCATACTTTACCTGCCGACAATTTCCACACTTAGCCATAAAATCAACTATATCTCTTTTCGTGCGACGCCACCAATAGTGATATCTTGAGTCACGGTACATCTTAGTCCCTCCCGAATGGAAGGAATAGCGAGAGATATGGGCCTTAGATAAAATCAACTAAATCAGATCACTAACACGAGAAACGCACACGCGCCCTCTAATCCTCACAATCAATCACGGTCTCCTTGGCCTTCCATCTTGAAACCCTATCTCAAATCTTGCTCAACTGAGCACCCTTAAACTGATGAACCTTGATCCAATAATGATGACCTCGCCTCTATACAGGCCAAGATCCTGCCCGGGGCTGAAATATCAAGACGGATGAAAATGTTGGCCAGAGTCTGAACTTCCATGGCCAACCGATGCTCGAAAATAATCAATCGAGCTAAACTCCCCATACTTACTGTCTTGCGACTCAAGGCATCAACCACCACATTGGCTTTACCAGGGTGATACAGAATAGAGATGTCATAGTTCTTCAGGAGCTCCATCCATCGGTGTTGCCTAGAATTAAGATCTCTCTGGGTAAACACTTGCTGAAGGTTACGATGATCGATAAAAACCTCACAATGGACACCATACAAGTAATGCCTCCACAACTTTAAAGCGAAGACTATGGCCAACAACTACAAATCATGGGTAGGGTAATTCTTCTCGTGAACTTTTAACTGATGGGAATCATAAGCTATCACTCTACCCTCTTGCATCAACACTGCACCCAAAGCCATACAGGAAGCATCACAATAGACAGCGAAGTCCTTACCTTCCACGGGTAAGGCTAGGATCGGGGCTATGGTCAAAAGAAGCTTGAGCTTTTGGAAGCTCTCCTCACAGTCATCCTCCACTGGAAGGGAACATCCTTCTGAGTCAATCTGGTCAAGGATGAAGCAATGGCAGCAAAACTATTCACAAAGCGATGGTAATAACAGGCCAAACACACAAAACTACGAATCTCAATAACCGTAGTGGGCCTCGCCGAACTCCTCACAACATCAATCTTCTGTGGATCAACCATAATCCCCTCCTTGGACACCACATGGCCCAAGAATGCTACAGACTCCAACCAGAACTCACACTTGGAAAATTTATCAAACAAGTTATGCTTCTTCAACAACCCAAGAATGGTACGAAGATGGCTCTCATGCTCCTCCCTACTCTTGGAATATACCAAAATGTCATCAGTAAACACTATCACAAAGGAATCAAGGAACGGCCTAAAGATGCCATTCATCAAAGTCATAAATGCAGTCGAGGCATTGGTAAGCTCGAAAGAGATCACTAAAAACTCATAGTGACCATATCTCCTCCAAAAGGCTATTTTTGGAATGTCCTCCGCCCTGATCTTCAACTGGTGATAGCTAGAACGCAAATCAATCTTCGAAAACACTGAAGCACCCCGAAGCTGGTTAAACAGATAATCAATACGAGGTATAGGGCAATTGTTCCAGATAGTGACCTTGTTCAACTGACGGTAATCAATACACATCCTCATGGTCCCATCTTTCTTCTTCACAAATAACACTGGGGCACCCCAAGGGGAGACACTCGGTCTAATGAATCCCTTGCTCAATAGATCCTGCAATTATTCCTTAAACTCCCTCAACTCGGTAGGTTCTATCTGATATGGTGGGATGGAAATAGGATGAGTGCCCAAGTCCACGTCGATACAGAAATCAATGTCGCGATAGGGCGGCATACCCGACAAATCTGACGGAAACACCTCCGTGAACTCGCTCACAATAGGGATACACTCAAGGGGTGGAGATGCAACAGTCGTATCACAAACATGTGCCAAATACGCTAAACACCTCTTGCTTACTAACTTCTTCGCCCGAAGGAAGGAAATAACCTTTTTTGGAGCGGGACTAGGAGTACCTGTCCCTTCAAGCCTAGGAATGCCCGACATGGCTAAAGTGACTATCTTGGCGTGACAGTCCAAGATCGCATGGTAAGGAGAAAGCCAGGACATACCCAATATAATATCAAAGTCCACCATATCCAGAATCATCAAATCTACCCAAGTGTCGTACCCTATAAAAGTAACTAAACAAGATCAGTAGACTCGATCAACAACCACAGAGTCTCTGATCGGAAAAGACACGTGAACAGGTATATCTATGCTATAACAAGGCAAATCCCAACCAACGGCATGAAATGCTGATACATATGAATAAGTGGATCCAGGATCAAATAACTCAGATGCTGCTCTATGACAGACAAAAATTGTACCTGAGATCACAGCATCTGAGGCCTACCATGGAATGAACAACAATAGGCTCCCCCACGCCTAGTCTGGGATTCCTCTCTTGCACTCTGAGTACCACCTCTAGCTGGTTGAGACCCACCTCTAGAATCATGGGAAGTACCTCGGCCTAACTGAGCACCGCCTCTCTGAGAAGTCCCTTCTTGACCACCGAATGATACAGGAGTCCTCGGTGACTAATGATCCCTCCTAGGTTGGGGATATCTCCGGGAAACATGCCTAACCTCTCCACAAGAGAAACAAGTAAGAGGAGTCAAGTGCTGAAACACGAAAGCCGAAGACCCAGATGAAGCAACCCTGTCCACTGGTCTAGAGAACGAACTCTCAGGAGCTCTCTACCTAGGTGGATCACTAGAGAAAGGCGGTAATGCTAAATGCACGGGACGATCAGAATAGGGCTGAGGTGGACTCGAAAACTGACCAGCACCCCTCGTACCTGAACCCCCAAAGCTGCCAGTCTGATGTTGCCTCTTATCACAGCCACTAAAAGCATGGGCCTTAGCACCCTCAACCATAGAAGCATGCTCAATAATGGACTGGAAGGAAGCCCCCATAGACTCCATCTAAAGACAAAGAATCTGTAGAGAGCCAAATAGTCCTCCAACAAAGTGCCTTATCCTGTCAGCCTCGGAAGGGATCAACGGAGTAGAGTAACGGGCCAAATAGAGGAAACGTATCACATAGGACTCCAAGGACATGATAGGACTCCAAGGACAGGCCCTCTGCTCAAGGTGTAAAACCTGCTCCCTACGAGCCTCTCTCAAAGACCGGAGCATATACTTCTCAAAAAAGGCCTGGTAGAACTGAATCCAAGTCAAAGGAGGAGAACCCTCAGGTCTGCACGCCACAAAATACCTCCACCACGTCTTTGCGTCGCCACAAAACTGGTAGGACACATAATCAATGTCGTGGGTCTCCACTATCTCGATACGGTGTAGCAACTCATGCATATCAAGAATAAACTCGTAGGCATCCTCAGACGACGTACCAGAGAACCTCGGTGGCTCTAACTTCCTGAATCTCCCCACCAGGTCCTGATCAGTAGCAATCATAATGGTACCATCCATGGGCCTAATATCCTCACCAGGGGCGGGTATAGCATCAATACGAGGAGCCATAGCTGCGGCGGGATGTGTTCCCTGTGTAGGTCCCTGCTTAGGGATCTGTGCCCCAACCCTAGTTTGTGAACCCCCGTTAGGTGTAGTGAAACCGGCAGCTGCCTGTCGGGCATCAAGGTGAAGTATAATCCTAGCCATAGTCTCATGCACGGCCTGGTAAGAAGTAATCTCAGGCTGTGTCCGTGCTGGGGCCACGCCATCCTCTGCGGCCTGATCTCTACCCGGCTGATACTCGGGCTCAGGAGATGGAGACCTCTCTTATCGCTGGCCCACCGTAGGAGCCCTACCCCTAGCTGGGGCAGCCCCGCGGCCTCTCGCTCTGCCATGCCCTCTGGCTATCGCTTGCCCTCTGGTGCCAGCCGTAGCTGCGGGCTCTGGCACCTGACCTTGGGCAATAGTAGCTCGAGTAAGCATGTCTCTTTTGAAAACCTTATTTTGGATGTGTGTCTCCTTTGCAAAAGTTTTTTATTGAATAAAAGGTGAACTTTTCATACTTTAAAACCCTATGTCATGCTTTAATTGTGGTTGATGTGCGTAAAGGGACAAGCTCACATTAGACCCTGATTGTATTATACTCTATGCCTGTATACGTAATTCTAATCGTTTTCCTCTATAAGAGATGATCAACAATAATGGCTAAGGGATTGGTAATGGTGTTTTATGATGAATTAAAAGGTTCATTGATGATATGACTACCTTGAGATGAGTTGTGATTCGGCTTCTATGCTATGAACTTTACTGTTGTGTTTGGCCTAACTACTCGGGAGGAAGGGTAGTCACTACGGATCCTAGTGTGGTAATGCCTAGCCATTCAGGAGGAAGAGTGGCCACCGCGGGTTCACTACTCGGGTGCAGTTTATGCCTAGATATTCGGGAGGAAGGATAGCCACCGAGAGTCTAATATTCCGGTGTGGTGGGCAGTTATGTTTAGGGAACCTCAAAGACCATCCCTCCGATGTGATTCATTCTTGGGTCTGTATTGGCATGTGTGATATCTTTATCTCTTTGTGAAAATATTACTGATGAAAATCTGGCAAATTGAAAGGACATAACCGAAAATTGTAAACTTGATAAAAAGGGGTTTTATTCGTTTTGACAAGTTTATTGAACCAAGTTGAGTAACTGTTTAACAATGATTTCACATGGTTTCCAGAACTGATTTCTTTACTTATTATCATATCAGATTTTATATGTTATATTGTCCACGAGGCACCAGGCATGCCATTGTTGTTTTTTATGGTATGTTAGGTAACGAAGAAGAGCAGGTTCGTGGAGACTACACCGCTAGGAGAACTTGTTGTTGCTGCTGATTTGGTGAGCCCATATGCTCATTCGTGGGTTATCCTCTATTTGTTTTTTTCATTTATTTATATCAGTTTTCTGGGCTATGTCCCGACTATTAGACAGTCATTCTTTATTCTTAGAAGCTCCATAGCTTACATTCATTCCGTGGGTAGTTGAAGAGTTGTTGCGTAACTCTTTGGGAACTTGTTTTGTTCTGATTAAGTTATATAACATTAAAGACTTCCGCTGATTTTAATTTTGATATCTTGATTAGAATGCATTTATCTATAAACTGCTAGCAATTGAATAGTGAACCGTGTGAGTTCTACTGCTGGATATTGAATGTTTAGGTTCTTCCGATGTTGTTCATGACGTCGGATGTCGGTCACGTCTAGGGTGGGTTTTAGGGTGTGACAAGTCAGATTCATCATTCACGTCTGTCTCTTCTTCTTGAAACTCGGGAAACATCTCTAATGGTTCCTCTTCTCCCTCGACCTATATGTCGACAGGCTCCAATTCTTCTTCCTCCATATCTTGGGACTCTTCTTCTTCATTTTGTGATTCTTCTTCATTAATGGGTTCGGAGGCTTCCTGTTGAGGCTCTGACTCCTCTTGCGGGTGTGGTACCATCACCTACAGGTCTAACCTAGCTCCTTGGTTTTCATTCACTCCGTCCGGAGTGCCTTCTCTAGGTGTCAAATGCCTTCTTTCTAAGGGTATATAATTCAGCACCAATTCTCTCATTTCTTTCGGGACATTCCCATAATACTACTCTTGGGGTATGCCTTCTGGCGAGTTTCCAACCATTTCTAGCAACCTGTCTACCTCCTCAATTTTCTTTCCTATTTCCTGGTGGTGTTTTTCCATTTGTAGCACCTTATCCCTCAGCATCTCAGCTGTCTCTCCCAAAGTCCTCGCTTCCTGTTCTCCTTGATTCGCCATTGTATATCAACCTTTAGTGGAGATAAATTCGGGTAAGTTTTAAGCTTTGTGGTTTTTCTTTAGGGTATGCAGTTTAGATCATCGGATCAATTGTACTCAAGCTTTTATATATGACAACACACATATCAAGTATTCATGTAATTTGCAGATATTTATACTACTCACGTTCTTAAGGCCTTTTTGAGTTAAGTCTCTCTTAATCGCTTGAAACATGTCAGTTCCATTTGTGAAGATGAACCATTGCCCCGAAAAATCATCATTAGTTAAGGGATTATAAAGATGATGAAGCCGACATAGGGCTTGATATAAAGCAATAAATCAGCAGGGTCTTCCTCCAGTGGCTGATGTCGAGACTTGGCTTTTCTTGGCCTTCTTGAGCCTTCGAAGGGTGGTCTGAATCCGAAGTCATGCTTGATACATCTCCATCCTGACTATCACCGGGTCTGTTTCTTCTAAAATCTTGGCCAAAGCTCATCTATGCTTTCCAAACATTCCTTCAAACGCTCTTTTTCTCGGGCATCGTGAGGAAATGTGGGCCCTGGGATGGATGCATGGGCCAGGTGTCCCTGTATCCACTCATAATACCCTGGGTCATATCCTACCTCGAACATGTCTGGAGCTAAGGTGTCAGGACCCCAACTCACACGACCATTCCATTCCCTGAGAATTATACCGGCGTTCTTGATTTTCGGCTTAGTAGGCTCGATAATAAATTGGTCGGAGTTCCCCATCTAGGGTATCACTTGTCTTCTACCAAATTGCCTTAAAATTCGAGATGGATAATAAGGACGGGTTCCTCGAATCCCGACTAATGGCATAAATGGGAAATTCTTGCCTCGAACTACTCTCCTTTAAAAAATGAAGTCAAGAAATATCCACTGGATCCTATCTTCAGTCAACTCTGTAGAGAAATAGGCCCACGCCTCTTTGGACATGTAACCAAGGTTTGGACAGTAATTTGTAAGGCGGTCTATCCTGTTGTTGTTGCTCAGATATTGGACTTCTTCAGCCATATTGATGTGTTTGATAATCCACCACTGTAGCAACATGTTACACCCTAAGAAGTATCGAAAATGATTCCAGCATTTTTCTAAAGCCCAGAAAATGTCCGCCAGGATGATGGGTGTCAGGTCAAAATACTTGGTTTCTTGATCCTTGGTTATACCATAGAAGATAGCATGGGCCAAGTAGATCACTCGGGCGTCTATGGCCGGTGAGTCATTCTTTGAGAATACCATAGTGCCTAGTAGGGCTATGTCAAACGCCAAAGGTCTGATAGCTTCCTATTCTTCTCTACTCTTGAACTCTCTCTAATACTGATTATACCTGGTGACATCCCCGAACCTTCGGTACAGATCCCTAAAGGCCACAGTAGTCCTTGTGCCCAGGGCACTGGGCCTTTGTGGGAATTATAGGTTATGATCTAGCTTGTGTCGTCTCCTTGGATAGATTCCATTGCTGTCTATGGCATCCCTAATATCTTCTAGGGTCGAAGTCATCTCGATATCAACAAAACGAAACAACATTTCCTTGTCGCCCCAATGTCCGGCTAATACCTCTATGAGTTCCGAACGACCGTTCATTGTCATGATAGAGGGTAGATCACCTAGAGTGTAGCTAATTGTCCTTCAATGATCATCACCCAACCATTCCCACCAAACTCTCAATAAATTCGGAGCCTCGGTAATTACGTCAAAACAAATTCTGCATTCCATCTACAAAACAAATTCTGCATTCTATCTATAAAACAAAACATGGTCACGATTCTCCCATCCCTGTAGGGTCAATGGTTCATCACATAGGCACAAAGAAGGTTTCACATAGCACATAAATGAAATGCGGTGTCTTTCAGGTCATAAACCGTCCGAACACAAGGTAGCCTCTCCTAATGAGCTTTAGTTAGGTCTGAGATACCCAAAGCTTGTCTAGGTATGAATGCTATAGTTCAGTAGGGATTTGGTTTAGCTCAATTCTAGTTTTCACTAGAGTGGGCTTTTCACAAAAGATCGGGAACCCGGGCGGACAACTGGGGCTGAACCGTTAGGGCTGTTGGACGATCGTGAACCAACCCTGCCTCATAACGATTCTAAAAGAAATATTTTGATTTTATACTGAAGGAACGACCGTGTGCTCTGCGAAGTCTCCTTTGGAACAAACTATAAAATAAATGCCAGGAGTGGGGGAGTTATGATATGCATGCAATGACAGTTAATAATTGTTGGAAAGTATACACATAAATAGCTAAAGCAAGTATTCTCATATTATATTGGAATCCTTATGGTTAGAACCTTTAAGTCCCCAATGGAGTCGCCATCTATAACGGTTCACATTTCGCGGGTGGAGTTAACGCTCGGAAAGTAGTAGTTTTGTAAAGATAGGAAAAGTTCATTTATTTAAAGTGTGGGCTGAAGGGGTTTTGTTCATGCTTAACTCATACATGGTCCGAGCTAATCTGTTTAACACGTTTTCAGAATGTCCTTATCTAAAACTTTTATGTTTAAAAATGGCTTATATGAATGTCAATTTACATATATATGAGGATATATAATAAAACTAACTTTTTCTTTATCCCTGAATTAAACATAAGGCCTAGTACTTGTAAGAAAAAAATTGGCATTGTTACGTGGGCTTGTCCCAAGTTTTATTCTTTTTTGAAAATTAATTAAGTTTCTAGAGGTATTGATTTTTGTTTGGTCTTAGCCCCAAAATTCCGTTTTTCTGCTACTGGGCTCAACCCAAAACAGACCTTCCCCTTTTCTGAAAATTTTGTTAAGTGGGGCTTAAAAATGTGGTTTTAATTGGGCCTTAGCCCCAAAACTCCCATTTTTTGACTGGAATCAGTCCAAAAAAAGACTCGTTTCTGGTGCACGAATATATATATATATATATATATTGAAATCATTTTTCTGACTGGGCTTAGTCCAAAAAGAAACCTTTTTAGGAATCTATGTTTTAAAGAAAAATGTTCTGTTGGTCTAAAAACGTCAATTTGGTTTTTCTTCTTTAGGAAGATGGTAACAGTATTCCATAATGATGTAATCCTTTTTATCCTTTTTACTGATTTACTTACTTAGCCATTTCTATTTTCAAAATCGTTTATACTAAGCTCGGGTTTGAAAAAATTGTGTGCGGACCTAAAGTCGAACTAAATGGCATAGGCACCGTTGTCCTAAAATGACAAGTTCATAATAATATTTATTCCAATAATATACATGAGTTTTTTACTAATTTTTTAAAAATACGAAATACAACAAATTATACATAAGAGAAAACATAAATAAATGAATAAATAGGAAGAAAAGGGCAGGCTAGGGGGGTACCAAGCCCTTAGTTGGCCATTTTCACCCATGGCTGGGCCTTCTATAATATATATTAGCTCCTATTTTTGTCTTCTCGAACTCGATAATGCAAAAGAATGTCCTTTTGGGCATGGGCCCAACAAGTTGGCTTAGACTCGGCCCAAGTGGCCATAGGGTGAAGAGGAGGAGAAAGAAAAAAGGGACCTGGTTAGTTTATATTTTTTAAAAATTATCACATATATAACTATACAAACGTGTATATATACACATAATTTATTTACAAGATATGCAGTTATCACATTCGCATCTGCGCTACTGGGATTTTTATTGGTAGGGATTTGGGTAGTGAGTGGGAAAGTCACCAACATCCATGTTCGCGACGCCACACAAAATCCAAGGGGTTTCATGAACCCTAGGCATGGCAGGACATCGGGAGAATGGCTTAAGACCAGACCCAAACAACTAACTTAATTTCCCAACCAATACAGCCAGAGGAGAAGGAATGATAACACAGGATTTCACATTCATTCATAAGGATAGCATAGATGGACATATGTAGGCACAGTGTAACCAAGAACTAAACAGAGATAGGAGGCATGGTATAAATGGAAGTAACAACCAAATACATGGTTATGGATGCACAGAAGAAACTACAATATATATATATATATATATATATATATATATATATATATATATATATATATATATATATATATATATATGTATATAGAAGCAAGCAGATATGGTTAAGATAAAAGGCCAACTAGGAACACTTAGACATAGCATGAACAAGCACAGACTAGAAGCATGTAGACATGTTTTAGATAGAAGTTAGTTGTAGCTCTCAATGTTCATAGGAGAGCACGAGGCAATTCACATAGTGGCAATCAGCAAAAGAGTCATATGGAGACCTCATATACAGCTGAGCAGGTTCATATACACATTGAATTAGAACATTCATTTAATTCAGAAAAGGACATGTGCAGGATCGTAGTGTGGTGTAATAAAACAGATTGGGATCTAGAAAAACATGGCACAATTGAATATACACAACCAGGCCTCTTTGAGTCTAACTAGTTGTTGCAAGACACAATGATATTCAGGGAAACAGACAACAAATGATGGCAGCAAGACAAGAGTATGTCAATCTAAGAATACCTAAGAGTGATTCCCACATTCTTTTAAATTGAGTTTTAGCTTGAGTCAATTTGTCATTAGTAGGTTCATTAAGTCATTTTAACTTCACAGAATCATCACAAACTAGCCTTAATATTCAGCAAGTCATGTCATATTATAGGCTCTATCTAACCTAGTCACAGAGATTCCTATAAGGCAACCAGTCAAGTAGAGGCAACGAAACACATAGACCAAGTATTAAAGCTCAGGCCAGGACTCAAATAATTCAAGAGGGAACATGACAGGTAGGCTTTTATATTGAGCCTTGAATCAGTTTCCTCTAGATAAGATTATGCCAGAATTTAGTGATTTAGGCATAAATTCAGGTTAGCAACTTGACTCACACTTTCTCTTTTTTTTTTTCCAGATTTTAGGCATAAGACAATCACACATATTAACTAGGACCAGTGTCAACTTTACTTTAATGCACTCAGGATCTTCAATCAGGATTCAGAGACATCTCATGTAAACAGGTGATCAAACAGACTTGGATTAATAGCGATCTTCTAAATACTTAGTCTAATCCACCTTTAAGACTTTTCGCATAACTAGATTCTAAGATAAAGTCTCAATCAATGTTAAAAAAAAGTTCTAAAATACAATGTGCAGGTGCAAAGGCAGCGGGAGACTCATGTTCACCGATAGGCCATATGGTAGACATTCAGGTTTCTACTCAAGTTCTAATGACCTAGACCTTATGAAAGATTATTGATTTAGATCACTTACCAGCTTGCTTCCTAGACAGGATTCTTCTTATTAACAACTAGTGTATACATAAAGTCCAACTGACCTAGGTGATTCCTTCTTTCCTTCCCTTTACCTCGTCTCTTTTTCTATTTTTAAAGAAGATCAGACCTATAAAACAATGAATTCACCTAATCCATTGTTAACAACTAATGGTCTATTGTTAGCCCACACTTTTCACTCTGACAGCCTCCTAATTGACTCAGACCCCTTTTCCATGTTCATTGCTAAGAAATAGAGAGAAAGGGGTATTTATAATGCAATACATGCCCCCACAGATCCTTGAGGTATGCCATGGCACCTTTTATTTGAGGGAAAGGCATTGTAAACAAAGTTTGATCTTGGTTCTTCCCAACCCCACGTTAAGTTATCTTCAAAGATCAAGGCCCAGGTGACTTAAGTCCATCTATATACATTTCTGGATCCCCTTTCCTTGTTAATTAACCAACCAACATGCCACTAGGTGACCCCACTGACTTCTAAAGTTAAACTAGTCTAAATACCATAGCCAGATTAAGGTCTCAAGCTCCACTAACTCCTAATTGGACATTATTGATCTAAGAGCCTCCTTTTAAAGTTAGTTATCCTAGTTTTCTTAAGTAAAGCAAAAACCAGACAAACCTCTGAGGAACAAGGGACTATCTCATGGATTAACCACATCATAGTTATCTCTTACCTTATATAATTAACACTCAACACCCTCCCTTTAACCATGCGCATTATCAGAACAAGGAACCATTGCACATTATGATTTCACCACATTATTCAATGTACCAATGGCCTACAGGAACAAGGATCAAACCTCTCATTTGTGCAATAATTTAGTGCCATCAGACATCAAGAACAGAAAACACATTTCATGTGTAGATTTTCACACGCAGACTTCACATGTTTTAAATAAGGGATAAGCTTAATATATCACAGTATGGTAACTCAAAGGAAAGAAACCACACAAGCCAAATGGATGGATCTGCAAGCATACCCAGAATCTAGAATAAGGTCATTGCAACTAACACTTAGGGATCTGTATGAAGTTCCAGACAATTCAAGCATGTCCGGAAGACAGTTGATTGAGCAGTGTTCTCATAATGAGCCATACTAGTACTTGGTACTCAATAATCTCATTAAGAAGTCTTATTATTCAAAACTGGTGTTTAGACAGTCATGTAAAAAACATCTGATAGATCCCATGGTTATAGGAAATGAGATTTAGAAAAGAGAGTTTCCAGGTCCTGAAGAAAAGACAGTGCAGGGTGAGGCCATTACTCCCCACCTTTTCCTAATCCTTCCTTTTAGTAAAAGGGGAATAACGGCTCCACTGGTCAGCACTTCCATTTCATACCTAAGCTCACCCTTTACTCCCCAGAAGCAAACTCCCCTTCTCCACCCCCATCCTAAACCAAGTGACACACCACCAGAGGTTCCCTTAAAGATTAGGTAGTTAATCCTTTGTTTTAATGCAACACCCCTAACATGTGACTCTTTATATTATTATTTTTATGGACTAAGTGATGTACAAATAAAAAAAAGATAGAAGAAACAACACATATGTGCTTAAACTCCAAAAGGTCAAAACAACTCTTCTCTTATGTCTATTCCTAGTTATGACTATGACAATAACACAAACTGCTCATCATAGAGGACTTTGACAAATTACAACACAGATTTACCATTTTATTTTCTCACCTTACCCTTTTTTATCTCTCAGAATTAGGGAACTACTTTCATAAAACAGTTAAGACAAGACACAGGTCCTTAGTTTTAAGTTTACATCAAATGAAGGACAAATTAGATCAAACCTTCCCTCTATGAGAATGGGACATAATCATTCAAGGTCAGACAAAACTTCACAACACACTCAATCTCACCAGTTCAAGAAATCACATAGAGGGATCATCCATATTTAAGTAAGTTGGCTCTTGGTACAGGATCAGTTAACTATAGTTCACAACGTTTATCCTGCCTCTAATTAATGATTAATAAGCAATTTAGTTCAAATATCTAATGACCAAACAAGGTATTCACATTAAGATTGGACAAACAACAAATGCCATTTATACTTCAGCTATTATATTTTCTCAAATGACAAAGGACTCAAAATTTATTCTCAACAACCATAACCAATCCTGAATTTTAACTCTAAACATTATCTTTCTAAACTTAAGCTTACTTCAACATTTTTCTCCCATTTTTCTCTTAATCAGTCTTACTCAAGTAAATAATCAAGACAAAGGATAAATTATTACACTAGTGGCCTTAAGCCAAGCAGAACTACATTTAAACTTGATTTGTAAACCACTACTGACTAATCATTATCATATGTTTACTACAAAAACCACAAACCAACACAACATCATTAAGACATCAACTTAAGGTAAGCATATTCACACTAATAACTTCAACAAATTATTGCTCAACTAAACAAGGAAGGTTACAGGAGAATGATCCCAAAATAACTTCAGACTAAACATAGGTCAAATTAGTAATACTCAACAGTCAAGATAAGCAGGAAACAACTAAAGAAAATAATATTAAGGTAGATTAACTAATCATAACAGTATTCCTAAATCAAATAGATCATCATTCAAAGCTCAAACAAATGAAAATACAAGGAAGCAATAACAAGGTAAAAATGTTACCTTTTTTATGCGCAGCCGTGTTAAGAGTTGAACTTAGAGCCTGTAGTGCTTCCAAATCCCACACCCAGCCACACCAAACACAAAAAACACAAAAAACACAAAGAACACAAATTATCGAAATAAGGAAACTCCAACATTTCAAGTTAAAGTTTAAAATTTTATACTGAGAAGCTTTAGACTTGAAGTTCTAGCCTCTTAAGGTTGTTTTCACTTTTTTCCAACCTCTTTAATGGTGAGGGTAGGGGTTCTATTTACAAAACCCCAAAGTTGTTCAAAACCCTCAAAATACCGATGTGGGACAATAAATTTTTCTCAGAAATTAGCCTTGTAAACGACAGCTACGGCTTAAAATGATTTCAACAACAAGCGAATGGTCAGATCTGAGCCTCGTTTGACTCGATCCAACCCATTCATCCCTAACCAATAAAAATCGAGTTCGTACAATAACAATACAACAACACAAATGCAGAAAATCACGTTTTGATTTAAAAATAAGAAGGAAAAGTAAAAGAAAAGAGGGTTACCACCGTGTTTGGATGAGATAGAGTGAAAATATAGCTGAAGCATTAATTGTTCATGCAAATTGTTGTACGAAGACTGCAAAAGTTCTGAGACCTCTGCATTGTTGCCATTTTTGGCGATGAGAGAGGGAGTGAAGAGGCGGCGACTCTAGGGTTTTGCAAAGAAAGGGAAAGAGAGAGAAGAGGGGTAGGGGTCGGGGTTGTTTGGTATGAATGAAATTGTAAAGAGGGGTATTATCCCCTTTAAGCCGAAAGGGCTTGGGCCGGGTCTTGGTCCATTTTTGGACTGGAGTTCAAGTTGTAAAAAAAAATGGGATGGCCCTTCCTGTATATAACATATGCATATATATATATATGTATACTTAATGTATATATGCATATAGTGTGTAATTTAATAAGCGGGTAAAACTAAAATATCGATTATTGATCATAATATTTCAATTACAATCAAATTAGGACATAATTAAACTATTAAATAATTTAAAAAGTGGCCAACTGTGTAAATGGGCCTAATTTTGCGAATATGGCCTTAATTGATTTTAATCTGACTAATTATTTTAATTATGGCCATATTTGTCCTAATTAGCCAATTTTAAAATTAAATTACACTAATGACCTTAATTAATTTGAGCCAATGAATTTGGCTATTTCAATCAAGGCCATTAAGAGGCCAATTTTATAAAAATGACCCCAATTTCCTTAAACCATGAATTGGTTAATTTAATTGTGGTCATTACTAAAAATAATTAAAAATTAATTTGCAATAATGACCATCTTATTGATTAATTAGCCTAATTAAAACATTTATAGACAATTATCAATAACTTTGACAAATTATACAATTATACAAAATTAGAGATTAAGGGGTAAAATGGTCAATTATTTTAATTGCTCAAACCCCTTGAATTAAAGGGAATAATGCATTTGCCAATGTAATTTTTGACAATTTAAACAATTACATAAATGATTGTTTCAAAATTGCTTTTCTTTGATTAAATCTAACAAGTATCTCCTAAATGTCATAAAAGGTACCAATTAATTTCTAAATAATTTGTGATGTCACAAGAAAACCTCTTTATCAATATAAAGGAGTAAAATATTGACCTGAACAATTTATAAAAATTGTTTAAACCCTTTAAGGTGCATAGCTCATTTTATTTGTTATTCAAGGACTTTGAGTAATTAAAATAAATTACGGGAGATCAAAAATTAGGTGTCAACAGTAGGTATCATAGGTCAAGAACAATTAGCTCACATATATGAAGAAAGAATCAACAAGTAGACATGTAAGCAATCAAGCACATTCACAGAACCAATCAACAAGGAAATTAGCTCAATATCAATACCAAGTACGAATCAACAATGAAGTATGGATGTAAGAGTGAATGCATATGCAATGCAATGCACTGGCCAAAATACCTCAAACATGTACACACATGTTATGGACAGAAACCCTCACGTCTCTATAGTCATGACCCATGGGGGACTCGCAAATTCCATGTACTCTCATATCCCGACAAGAAACCTCGGGCAGCGAGTATATCACATTTCTCTCGGTGACAACTTTGGATCACGAATTCTCATCTCTTTGAACACTATCCGGCAAACAACTCGGATGTTCCTTTGTCTCACTATCATCATCAATACCAAGTAACAGTTCATATCAATGCATCATATGAAATGAAAGTGTATGCCATGCAAGATGTCAAATCAACTATAAATTGACATCAAAGTCTCATTCGTGTCTTATCATAAGTACACATCATAGTTTAAGCCTAATCTCATGATTCGTCCTTCATTCAATGATAAGTGACATAAACAAGAGATATGAATGCATACATAAGTCACAACATAGAAAATAAGGCGACAAGCAGAAACCACAACAATAAGGCGACAAGCCCATAAACAATAACAACTAACCTAATAGAATTCCATCCCAACTTCATACCCGAAGGCCTAGCATGCTTTCCCCGTCAATATCTACCTCCTACATATGCTTCACTAATTGGAGTCAAACTGAAAGGTAAATCGTAACCTACCGCGATGCCGAGCGAGTGCCACAAACTATCCAACTTGAGCCTTGCCCTTTCAGAGAGCTTTTGAATGATCGAAGTCTATTCAACAACGCATTCTATATTAGAAATGGAGACTAATGATACCCATAACCCTACACTACTATTTGAATCGAAAGTAACCCTTTAAAAGAGGGGAAACGGGCCCACAAGGGCGAGATAGGAATTTTAGATAAGAATCGATTAATCCAAATTTAGGAAGTGTAATACTAAGCCTCAAATGCTAATTATACTCAAACAATCAACAATTATAACCTTTAATAGAAAAACCCCAAATTTCATAGAAACACTAACTTACATGACTTAGATTCTTGAATAAAAGGAAGACTCAAGCCTAGGAACTAATTACCCAATGATTTCAAGTTAGAAATTAGCAATTTTACCAAACAAACCCAAATTAGGTAGCACAAGATTTATCAATCAAGACTAGGATTTGTAACTCATCTCCCCCATAACCCATTCATTTCCACCATGGAATCCAAACTTAAACCATACAATAAACATAAAAGAAGTAAAGGGAACTTACCCAATGAAGATTCACCTCAAAATGCTCTTCAAATCGCCTTTAGAACTCTAGTTTTCAATTTAGTGAATGGAAGAAGGATGGTTCGAATTGGAAAATATATGGGAAATCTGTTCAATGATCCGTGCTCATGTAGGCATATATCTGCTTGCGCGCACCCGCCTCGACAGATACTTGTTCGCTGAGGCGGACCTCATTTAATGATTCAGCTTCCGCGTCAACGGGCCAGGTCCCGCATAGGCTGACCCGTAGAGCAGAAAATACTCACCAAGTTTACCCAAAATCTCGACATCCATTCGAGGCCTCTCGGATTCAAACTGAATACGCAGACACCAATAAAAACGCACTACGAACTCAACTGTGGCCTCGAAATTCCCAACAGAGGTCACCTCGACCTAGCCAACCCCCAATGGCTCAAACAAAGTTTCCAACCAAGGGTACAAAACGCTCTCGAAAGCCTCGGGAACCGAACCAAACATCCCACCTAGTCATAATCGGCACTTCGGACCTCATAGAATCGATAGAAATCCCAAAAAGGTCTGTTTACCTAAAAGTCAACTATTGGTCAAACACTTTTCACTTTAGGGCTCTAACTTCCTCATGTCCTATCAAAACTCGCTCGATGACCTCGAGAGCCGTATCACCATCCCCGCGGTTCAAAAGCACTCTAACGAGGCTAGGGGAATGATCAATGGGGGTAAAAGGGGAAAAACGCACATAACGACCAAACGGGTCGTTACACCACCCTGAACGAACAACAGGCCGTGGCTCTACCAATATATCCGGTACAAACCTCAGACTATAGAAATAGTCATATGATACTTTCATCTTTCTCTTTCTTTTCCATTTCCATAACTCTTTCATCATGTATGAATGTATGAATGCAAGAATGAGGGATCACATGTAATTTGTGCAGTGAATATATGATATGGAATTCACAAACATCATAAAGCCTATTCAATCCTTGTGCGAATTATCAAAACTACCATGGAAAAATATTAGATAAACAATCCAATCGCAACAAATAGAACCAACACATCCCGCTTCACCACAACCACATAGTCAAGTACATCACATGTCAACAATTACATAAAGAACGACGATGAGCCCACATAATTAGAAATCATACCAATCTAGTGGATTTATCACCACAACCATGATCGAAGGCCTATCATGATTTCCTCATCAACAACTACATAACACATACGATTCGCTAATGAAAGTCAAAGAAGATAAGTCGTAACCCACTTTGAAGCCAAACACGAGCCTCGAACTCCTCAAATCTGAGCCTTCCCTTTCTGGATAGCCTGCAAACGCTAAAAGTATAACAATAAAATGATCTACATTAGACTATGAATCTAACGATATAAATATTGCTAGCTTTCGGAAAACCCCTCCAAAATAACCCCAAAAGATTATCCCGGGCCCACAGGGGTAAAATGGGAAACTATAAGTTAAAAATGTCAATCTGAAGGTCAAGAAGTCCAATTACTGATCATCAACATCAATTAGCCCCCAATTAGCAATAATTTCATCAATAATCGAAAAAACCCCAAATTCCACAATTCAAACCAAGAATTTAAGAATAGATTCAACTTAGCATCTAAATCCCCAATTATTAGAAGCTTCAAAATTAAGAAACCTTCGCATAAAACTCATCAGAATTGAAATGAAATTATAAAAACAATTTAGGGTTCCTAACACATCTTCCCCAACTTAAATCATGAAACTAGCATGAAATCTAATCCTAAACCATAAATAAATTACAAGAGAAAGTAAAGGAACTTACACCAAGATGCTATCACCCCAAAACTCTTCAATTTCACCCACAACACTCTCTAAGATAGGAATTTGGTGAATGGAAGGAATGATTCGAAGGTGGATAATAAAAAAAGGTTTTCTGAATCAGCGATTTCCGCATCTGCGGACTCGCCTCCACGGAGAGGGCTTCGCAGCCGCGGAATTACTTACCACATCACCACTTCGCGATTGTAGGCCAAGTCGAGCATGGGCGGACCCGCAAAATCCAGACATCAGAAACCAGCAAAATCTGGTTTTTCACTAAGTCCAATCCAAAATCTGACACTCATCCGAGACCACTCGGATACAAACCAAATATGCATATTGACAGAAAAACACGCTACGAAACCATCCGTGATTTCAGAATTTCCAACGGAGGTCATCTTGACCCGGTCAACCCCCAAAACCCCCTAAATTTAAGTTTCCAACCAAGGATGCAAAACGTTCCCGAGTGCCTCTGGAACCGAACCAATCACCCCACCAAGTTATAAATGACTCTACGAACCTCATGGAATTGATAGAAATCCCAAAAGGTTCATTTACCCAAAAGTTAACTATTGGTCAACGATTTTTTACTTTGAGCCTCTAATTCCTTCAAAACCAATTTGGATTGCCTAGGGCACCGTGCTACCCATTCCTTCAAGTCAAGAATGCTCAAACGGAGCTAGAGGAAGGTTCAACAAAGGTAGAAGGGTCAAAAGGGCTAAAATGACCAAATGGGTCGTTACAGATCTAAGAAACACACAGTGGTTTCTCATTCCTTTGCTGAAGCAAAATATAGAGCCATGACTGCTACCACTAATGAGATTGTTTGGTTACTTTGACTTCTACAAGATCTTCAAGTACGACACGCAACACCTATTTTTCTCTTTTGTGATAACCAAGATGCTATCCATAATGCCGCCAATCCTATTTTTTCATGAATGTGCCTAGCACATCGGGATAGATTGTCACTTCATTCAGCAAAACGTATAGTCAAAGACAATCGTCACTCGTCATATATCTTCATAGGCTCAATTGGTTGATATGCTCACAAAGGCTCTTGGTCGTACCAGTTTCATAAGCTGTTGGCTAAGTTGGGCATTTCCACAATTCATGCTCCAACTTTGGGGGGAGTACTGGAGGATTTTATATTGAAAGATTGTATATGATCACTTACACAATCACAGGGATATATTTCCTTACTTATATAATGTGATTATTTGTAATTAATTGTAAAAATATGTTTCCTTTGAGGTACTACTTGTGTATATATATATATTAGAGAGGTACAATCAGACCTCTCTATAACAACATCTCTCATATAACAACAACGTTTTACAACAACTAAGTTTTTGAAACCGACTTTTTATGTTATAATTTTCTTCTCTATAATAACATTTACCTATAACAGCAACAACCATCTTATGACAATACGCTATTTATAAAATAACAGCAACAACCAGCTATCTTTTTTTTTTCTTTTTTTTTATTTTTTATAATATAATAATTAATCATCTTTATAGAAATAGAATTTCTAAGATTATCACTAACAGGACTAGAGATTTTGACCAAATATTTTGATACTTTAATAAACTATTTATGTCAAAGATTATTATATGAATATATATTTTAATTATTAAAAAAATATTATTCGTTATACAAAGTGTGATTAAGCTTAGAATTGTGCAATTAAAAAATAAAAATAAAAATTTATGCATCTTTTTTTGCTTATAACAGCGAAATATTATTTAACTATCAACATTGTTTATAGGTCTATAACAGTCATTTACTATAACAACCAAAAAATTCCTGACCCTACCATGCTATTATAGAGAAATTTGACTGTATTATCAGCAAAACTAGTTCACTCGGGTAATCTCATTTTACGCATGTATATTAAAGAATTTACTAACACAAGTACTTGATTTTAAACTCACTAAGCAAATTAATCATAGTCTCAATCCCATAAAATCCATTTCATGGGTCTGAAAACTTATAGCCTGTTTGGTCAAGCTTCTAAAAATAGCTTATTTTAAAAAATACTTTTCGAAAAAGTACTTTTTGAAAAAGTACTTTTGCCTAAAAGCAGTTTGTGTTTGGCCAATTAATTTAAAAAGTACTTTTGAGCAGCAATTAGTGTTTGGCCAAGCTTTTAAAAAGTGTTTCTATGTGTATTTTTCTCAAAAGTACTTTTCAAAAAAGTGCTTTTGGGCAAAAACTATTTTTTTAGCTTCTGAAAAACTGCTTCTGCTACTCCCCAAAAGCATTTATTTTCTCCCAAAAGCTTGGCCAAACACCTTACTTTTTTAAAAATAAGCACTTATTAAAAAAATAAGTACTTTTGGGGGAAAAATAAGTTTGGCCAAACATGCTATTAACAAGCATAACATATCGGTTCCCTAAGTAATTAGTATCACTAAATAGCACTAAGACCATAAGCTCTTGGTTGATTTAATTTCATAAACCTAAGTGAATCGTATTGGAGGACTATTCTTATTTTCTTCTACTGAAATAAGCTGCCAACAATTTATAAGCTTTAGTCGTGCCAAAATATTTCCTTTCAGTTTATGCACAAGTCAAGCTGGGAACATTCAACACTAAAATAAATGATATTTTCATGTTCAAATGATTTTGTGAAAACCCACTACCCCTCAGTACAGGCAATTAATTCATGGCTTGCTCGGTTAAAATGACCACCCCCGTGTAAATCAAACAGTTTGAAATATTTTATTTTGAGTTTCACGTGCCAAGTCATACTTAATTTGCATAACCGTATATTTATCTTTCAATTCAAAACGCCTTTCTTAAATTTGTATCGATTCAACATGCTTGACTGATACAGCGATAGTTTTTCTCCATGGATGATGCCCATGATATAAAAAGAATCCAAGTGTCATAATCATACTTCTTCCTTCTCATTTTAATTGGTTCCCATATTAAAAAATGTTTTTTTCTTTTTACTTGTCTAATTTAGCAAATTAAAAGAGTTTGACATTACTTTTTTCCCATACTATACTTAGTACTATTAAATAACTACATAAAGTACTACAAGTCAATTTTAGATTTCAAAGAATCATTAATAAGATTTGTTCAGTAAAATAAACATCCAGTAAAAACTTCTTAGAAGGTGTATCAAGTCAACATGAGCCAAGTAAAATAAGACGAAGAAGACATTAAATTAATAACTTATAATATATCACAACATCTTTAGTTAAGATGTCAACTACTTAGAAAACATTTGTCTTCATCTACGTCAATTTGGTTTAGTTTCCTCCTTATTAGCAGTTAGATTTGTTTGGGAAAGTGCTCAATGACAATGATATGACTGAGATCAACAGGCTATTGGCTCAGTTTCTTCCTGTTTGGCCTGGCGGTTGAAAACTGCTTATTTTGAGAAGTGTTTTTTTTAAAGTGCTTTTTAAAAAAACACTTTTAGTGAGAAGCAATTTGTGTTTGGTTAATTCATTTGAAAAGTGCTTTTAATTACTTTTAAAAAGCAGATTGTGTTTGGTCATTCATTTCAAAAAAATATTTTTGAGTGTCAAATTACAAAAATGGACATGTATCAATGAACTTTACTATCAAAATTATTTTACAGAGAAAAATTATTTTAAACATCTATTATGAAAGAGTTTAATTTAGTTATTATTTTTATTTAATTAAAATTTACAAATACATATTAAAATTTTCAATAACACATAGATAAATAAAAATATTAAATATTGATATAATATCAACACAATGATTTAAATATACTAAAAAAATTACAACTAAAATAATATTAAAAATTTTTCCATAAATTAAAATTCAACACAAAAATAAGTAGAATCATTCTTACATCACAAAGATTCTCAATAATTTCATCCCTAATTTTATCATGAAAAAGTTCGTTGACAGTAAAAGAACTTGGGTACTCAAGTTCACTATATAATCCATTTAAAATTATATACCAAATGTAGAAAACTTGGTAACTCAAGTAAATTATATAATCAATTTAAAATTATTCAAAAGCAGATATTATTTGTTATCTCTTTTGGGGTAGAATCTTTATCAACTACCTATTTTTTGGTATAGTCCTTATCTTTGAAGACGTAAGTTAACAGTAAAAGAAATTGGTACTGAAGTTCAAACTTACGTGAAAGCTACGTTATCCTAGGTAAAATAGAATAAAGAATTATTAATTAGAAATAAATGGATTTGTGAGGGGTATACCTGGTAAATACGTATTAATGGTAGGGATATTTTTGTCTTGAAAAAAATAATTTTCTCGTTCGGCTTTTGCTTCTCCCTAACCGCAGAAAAATTACTTCTGCTTCAACTTAAAAGCAGTTTTTCTAATTAGCCAAACACCTCATATATATATAAAAAAAAAAAAAGTGCTTTTTCACAAACAAAAAAACACGAGTACTTTTGGCCTCAAAACCGCTGGCCAAACAAGCTCTTAACGTGCGTGATTCTTTGAAACTTCGCAACTTCGCGCATTCTTCATATGTAAATATCTTGAATATATTGGTTAGTAATTCTACTCTTACACGTATTACTAATCCACAACTTTGAAATGTAGCTTTAAAGAAACTAACCATGGTAGTGTATATACGGTAAAAATCGGATATATGCTAAACCGGTAAGACCGAAAACTGAGGGAAGAAAGAAGCCAACACGAGCATGAAGACTTTCTTTCGAGACCGGAGGAGTGCTTGAACCGAAGAAAGCGAAGAACATTGTTTGGTCCGGTTTCTCCATAGCCGAGTTGACCGTGATCGTTGGCCCGGTTGATCGTGGCCGTTGGCCCGGTTGATCATGGTCGTTGGCCCCGTTGATTATGGTCGTTGGTCCGAGTAATCCGTTACACAATTGCCACGCGTCAAGACCGTTCTGCCACACTGTACTGCCAATCGTACGGGTGTCAGACCGTACGAAACCTTATCCTTTTAGGGTTTTTCTTTATTCAAAAGGGCTTTATGTTGTATGAGGCCCATAAGACAAAAACTATAAATATGGGTCATTACCCTACTTTTAAGGGTTGACTTCTTGAGTTCTAGAACATTGTAATAGCAAAATATATAAAATCTCTCTCTCATTCTCTGACTTTGGTCCGGATTCAGTTGTTATTCTTTAGCTTTGTTCAATTAAACAATACTCATATATTATTAGATACATATATTTGGAGTAAATCACCAATTATTATTCGCTCCTTCATAGCATATCCTTATATATCTTTTTTCAACCAAATAGATCAAAGTTCAACTACATATCCTATACCTCATTCATAAATTTAATTGATTACCTAAATTCGGGGTAAACCGTTTGGCGCCCACCGTGGGGCTAGGATAATAGTGGTCTTTGATCTTGGTTTCTATCTTACCCGTCAGAATCGAAAAAATCTTTTGTTCATCTCTGTGAAAACGGACCAAATGGTTAACAGTGGACAATCTGGTCACGTCAACAACAACGAGATTGTGGCCGAAAATGAAGACAGCGGGCCACGAGGATTGCCAGCAAATCCCGCTGACCCGAACCCCGTTAATTCGAGGGAGGGCCTCAACCGGCAAAACACCGTGAATCAGGAGAATGCCGCCCAGCCGGCCGCCGATCCTTTAAATACTCACAATTCAATTACTTTGTCCCGGACACAGGGCCGGAAAGAACCGGATACCCCAGATGATAATATTGACTTACGTTTAATTTTTGAAATGTTGCAGGAATAGAGAGCAGCGATTGCCGAACAAGGAATCGCAATAGCCTAGTTGCAAAACAGAAGTGATAAGGCACGGATGGTAGAGAGCAATGGGTCCGGAGCTGGTTCGTCCACCGAGGTTCTGAGAATACTCGAAACATTGGCGAAGCGGGTAGACTCGACCGAAAAGAGGGTGGAAACATATAACTCTCGGGTGGACCAAATACCGAGGGCTCCACCTATTTTGAAAGGACCGGATTCGAAGAGGTATATTCAGAGGCCTTTTCCTCCGAGTGCGGCTCCGAAATTGATCCCGAAGAGGTTCAAGATGCCGGATATCCAGAAATACGACGGCACAACGGACCCTCAGGAACACGTGACTTCATACACCTGCGCCATAAAAGGAAATGACGTTGAAGAGGATGAAATCGAATCCGTGTTGCTGAAAAAGTTTGGGGAAACTCTGTCAAAGGGAGCATTGACTTGGTACGACCATCTGCCCGAGCATTCGATCACTTCTTTCGAAATGCTCGCCGATGCTTTCATAAAGGCTCACGCCGGTGCCAAAAAGGTGTAGGCCCGTAAGGCAGATATTTTCCGTATAGCCCAAAGAGACGATGAGTTATTGCGTGAATTTGTCAACCGATTCCAAAGGGAACGAATGGAGCTCCCTCCGGTTCCGGAGGAATGGGCTGCACAAGTTTTCACAAAGGGGCTCAATCCTCGGAGCTCGACGGCCTCGTTCAAATTAAAGGAAAACTTGCTGGAATATGAGGCTATGACCTGAGCGGACGTCCATAACCGATACGAGTCAAAGATTCGGGTAGAGGATTACCAACTCGAGCTTCCCCCGGGGCCCGTAAATATGAACAAAAGTTTGGAGAGACCAAGAAAGAATTACAAACCGGAGGCCAGATCATCGAGAGAAAGGTATCGGCCATACTCTCATTCAGAAAAACCAAGCTTCAGGTCGGAAAAATCAAAGGTTGGCCTGAGTCATTTCTCCGGTCGGGGTGATAAACGGGCCGAGCGCCCATCGAGTAGTCGAGGTATCTCATTCAGGAGCGATGCCGGAAGCTCGGCCAGCAACAAAGACTTGCCGAGGATATCGAAGTACAACTTCAATGTCAACACTTCGGACCTGGTCTCGGCTATTGGCCGTATAGCAGATGTAAGATGGTCGAGACCACTAAGGTCGGACCCGGGCCAATGGGACCCGAGCGTAATGTGTGAATATCATGGAACTCATGGAGACAGAACTGAAGATTGTCGCCAGCTAAGAGAGGAGGTGGCTCGGTTACTAAAGAACGGCCATCTCCGAGAATTGCTAAGTGAACGAGTCAAAGGTCACTACAAGGAAAGGGAGACTCATAAACGGGCCGAACCAGTAGAACCTCAGCATATAATCAACATGATAATCGGGGGTACCGATACCCCACGAGGGCCGGTGATGAAACGGACCAAAGTTTCTATTGTGCGTGAGAAGCGCAGCCAGGATTATTTACCCGAGGGTTCCATCTCTTTCAGCAACGAGGATGCAGAAGGAATCATCCAACCGCACAATGATGCATTGGTAATCTCTATACTTATTTTTAAAACTCAAATTAAACGTATTTTGATTGACCCAGGTAGCTCGGCCAACATCATCCGGTGGAGAGTGGTCGAACAACTAAGGCTACTCAATCAGATCGTACCGGTAGCCCGGGTACTCAACGGGTTCAACATGGCGAGCGAAACCACAAAGGGGGAGATCTTATTGCCGGTAAACATTGACGGCACTATCCAGCAAACGGAGTTCTATGTAATCAAAGGATATATGAAGTATAATGCATTGCTGGGTAGACCTTGGATACATAGCATGAGGGCCATGCCGTCGACATTATATCAGTTGCTGAAATTCCCGACTCCGGAAGGGATAAAAACCATCCGAGGTGAACAGCCCGCTGCAAGGGAGATGTTCGTGGTCGAAGAAGCAACACCTCAGCCCAAAAAATTGAATCAAAAGGAAGAAGATTCAACCAGGGGAAAGGACACCAAATAGCAACTAAAGCACACGAGGTTGGATCCGGGGTATGAAGAGGATGATTTCGGTGTACCCAGATCATTCGTCATGCCGGATGACTCGGATGCAACCAAGTCAACAGTAGAGGAGTTGGAGCAGATCACCTTGTTCGAATATCTACCGGACAGAAAGGTATACCTGGGCACGGGGTTAACCTCGGAGCTCAGGAACAGTTAATTGAATTTCTTCGAGCTAATGTCGATTGCTTCACATGGTCCCATATAGATATGACAGGTGTGCCACCGGAAGTAACAACTCACAAGCTCAGCTTAGACGGGAGGTTTCCCCAGTGAAGCAGAAGAGAAGGCCTATGGCAGAGGCAAAACACGCCTTCGTGAAGGACGAGGTAACGAAGCTTTTAAAAATAGGCTCTATCCGGGAGGTAAAATACCCGGACTGGCTAGCTAACGTGGTAATGGTGCCGAAAAAAGGTAATAAGTTTCGAATGTGCGTTGATTATAAGGATCTAAACAAAGCATGCCCGAAGGATTCATTTACGTTGCCTCACATCGATAGAATGATCGATGCGACGGCCGGGCATGAGATGTTAAGTTTTCTCGATGCTTACTCCGGGTATAACCAAATCCGGATGCACCCAGAGGATAAAGAGAAAACATCCTTTATTACCCGATATGGGACTTACTGTTACAATGTCATGCCTTTTGGATTAAAAAATGCTGGTGCAACTTACCAAAGCCTAGTTAATGGGATGTTCGAAGAACAAATAGGGAAAACAATAGAAGTTTATATTGACGACATGGTGGTCAAGTCCCTGGAAACATAGGGCCATTTAAAACATTTGTAGGAAACCATCGATGTACTCCGCAAGTATAACATGAAGCTCAACCCGGAAAAATGTGCCTTCGGTGTCTGGTCTGGTAAATTTTTGGGTTTCATGGTGTCAAACCGGGGGATTAAAATCAACCCGGACAAGATCAAAGACATCGAGGATATTGAGGTGGTGAATAACGTCAAAGGAGTGCAGAGGCTCACTGGAAGGATAATGGCACTGAGTCGTTTCATATTGAGGTCCTCGGACAAGAGTCGCCGCTTATTTTCCTTACTGAGGAAGAAGAACGACTTCGTTTGGACACCGGAGTGTCAAAGAGCTTTACAAGAATTAAAAATTTACTTGTCCAGCCCACCGCTATTGCACACACCAAAAGCGGACGAGCAGCTTTTTCTCTACCTTGCTGTCTCCGAGGTAGCGGTAAGTGGCGTTTTGGTCCGAGAAGAATCAGGTACGCAATTCCCTATATATTATGTAAGTAGAACTTTGGGGGATGCGGAGACCCGTTATCCCCACTTGGAAAACTTGGCATTGGCATTGGTAAGTGCTTCTAGAAAGCTTAAGCCCTACTTTCAATGCCATTCGATATGTGTAGTGACTACTTACCCCCAAAACATCATGCACAAACCGGAATTATCGGGTAGACTAACTAAATGGGCCATAAAAATTAGCGGATATGATATCGAATACAAGCCTCGGACGACCATCAAGTCCCAGATCTTGGCCGACTTTGTGGCGGACTTCACCCCGGCTATGGTCCCCGAGGTTAAGAAAGAACTTAAGCTAACCTCGGGGAAAGCTTCGGGTATTTGGTCGCTACACACGGACGGAGCCTCGAACCTCAAAGGTTCCGGGCTAGGAATCGTCCTTAGAACCCCGGCCGGGGATGCCGTTCGACAATCCATTAGAACTGTTAAATTAACTAACAATGAAGCCGAGTATGAGGCTATGATTGCAGGTTTGGAATTAGCCCGGAGTATGGGGGCCGAAATAATCGAGGCAAAGTGCGATTCTCTTTTGGTCGTTAACCAGGTGAATGGCGTCTTTGAGGTCAAGGACGAACGGATGCAAAGGTATCTGGAAAAAATCCAAGTGATACTATACCGGTTTAAAGAATGGACCATGCAGCATGTACCGACGGAGCAGAACAGCGAAGCCGATGCATTGGCCAATTTAGGATCTTCGGTCGAAGGGGAAGAAATCAACCCCGGGACTACGGTGCACTTGATGAATTCAGCAATAGAAAACGGACATGCCGAAATAAACTCAATGGGTTTAACTTAGGATTGGCGCAACAAATACGTCGACTACGTGAGAGACGGAAAGCTCCCGAGTGACCCAAAAGAATCACGGTCACTAAGGACAAAAGTTGCGCGTTTCTGCTTGGTAGACGACCAATTGTATCGACGGTCTTTCTTCGGACCCCTGGCTAAGTGTTTGGGTCCCGAAGAAACGGAGTATGTGATGAGAGAGGTGCACGAGGGGACCTGCGGAAACCACTCCGGTGCTGAAGCCCTGGTTCGAAAGATTATCAGAGCCGATTATTACTGGTACCGAATGGAGAAAGATTCGAAGAATTTTGTCCGGAAATGCGACGGGTGTCAAAGACATGCCCCGATGATTCACCAACCCAGAGTTACTGCATTCGGTAGTTTCACCTTGGCCTTCCATGAAGTGGGGAATGGACATCGTTGGTCTACTGCCATGGGCACCAGGTAAAGCCCGTTTTATTCTGTTTATGACTGACTATTTCTCCAAATGGGTTAAAGCGCAGGCCTTCGAAAAAATTAGAGAGAAGGAGGTCATTGACTTCATATGGGACCACATCATTTGTCGTTTCGGCATCCTGGCCGAGATAACTTGTGACAATGGTCCTCAGTTCGTGGGCGGCAAAGTCAATGATTTTCTCGAAGGGTTAAAGATCAAGAAAATCGTATCAACTCCATACCACCTGTGTGCAAACGGACAGGCGGAATCCACGAATAAAATAATAATTCAAAATCTGAGGAAAAGACTTGAAGCGTCGAAGCGTCACTGGAGGGAAATACTACCGGAGGTATTGTGGGCTTACAGAACCACATCGAAATCTAGCACGGGGGAAACACCTTTCTCGTTGGTCTACGAGGCCGAAGTCCTCATTCCCGTAGAAGTTGGTGATCCAAGTCTCCGGTTCAGGTATACCACCGATGAGTCAAACAAGGAGGCCATGGCCGTAAAACTCGATATCACGGATGAACTTCGCGAAAACGCATTGGTCTGTATTGCAGCCCAGAAGCAGAGAATGGAAAGGTACTATAATCGGAGAGCCAATTTTCGAAATTTCCAAGTTGGGGACTTGGTGCTTCGAAAAGTTACCGTGAACACCAAGAATCCCAACGAAGGAAAACTAGGTCCGAACTGGGAAGGACTGTACAAGATAATCGAGATAACGAGCAAAGGATCGTATGGAATCCATGGACGGATAACGGTTGCGCAATAACTGGAATGTGGCTCATTTGAAGAGATACTACTGCTAAGGTATGGACACCTCGTGTTTTACTATTAACCCTTTTCCTTTTTTGCAGGAAGTACCGGATAAAGCTAGAATCTAGGTCTGAAAACACGTGTTGCACTCTTTTTCTTAGTACGGTTTTGTCCCAAAATGGGTTTTCCGACAAGGCTTTTAATGAGGCAACGAGTACAACGTGTTACTTGACAAAGACAAGGAAAAACGCCCGGAAACTCGGGGTCACACCCTACAAGTGGGGACTTAATAGCGCTTACCCAATCTTGCTGCTCGGATAATCACTAGGGGACTATTGTACCCACATCGAGGTTCACCCCGGTTAGTGGAAAACGGAGGAACTCAACAAATCAAAACCGGACCTTCTACATTAGGTTTCGATGTAAGGACCAAACGATCAGAATGAATCGTGTCCACACAATATTTGCTACGGCAAAACCAAGACCGGACCTTCTGCATTAGGTTTCGATGTAAGGACCAAACGATCAGAATGAATCGTGTCCACACAATATTTGCTACGGCAAAACCAAGACCGGACCTTCTGCATTAGGTTTCGATATAAGGACCAAACGATCAGAATTAATCGTGTCCATTTAGTATTTGCTACGGCAAAAGCAGAAGGAAACAAATTCTCATATTATGTATGTACAAAATACTTGCAATACAAAAATTATCGAAAATTCGGATCACGATATTTCGGATATCTTTTTGTTAAAAAACCCTACCCCGATGATTATCGCCGTATTTCAGCATCGTTTCATTCATATACTCTATTCCGGGCACTACGGTCGAAATTCGACAAAGGCAACAAGGTCACAATGAACCGAGCCAAAATCTTTAAACCCCCTTGAACGGGGAATGCTACATCAAATTTTGCTAAGGCTGTAAAAAATACCTGCCCTAAAAAATAGACGAAAAATACCGGCCTTAAAAAATGCCTATCGTGATTCGGAGACGTCTGAATTCACAAAGCATTAGATAAGTCCCACGGGCAAAAAACTTCATCAAATTCTCGGACAAAACGTACCGGACGAAGAGAAAAGCCGATATTTAGGCGCAGTCCGAAATAATGACTCCGAGTCTGCATGTCCTTAAAACGGACCGACAATTCGGGCAAAGTCATAACAAATATTCAAACAAAAGAATAAAGAAACGAAAAATGCATATTCCATTTATACAAAGGTTTTTACACCGGAAACCCCTACAAAAGAAAAAACAAAGGCTAAGTACAGGCCCAGGTCTATCCGGTGTGGCTGGATCCGGAGTGTTCGGATACTGTCCGCTCGGAGTCGTCGGAGTCAGCATCGAGGGATCTTTTAGCTTCTTCCTCGACCCTTTTAGCTTCGAGTATCAGGGCCGGAAGATCCGCAAAACCATGCCCGGCTTGCTCAAGGGTGATCCTCCGAGACTTTCACCATTCATACTCCACAGATATCGTAGTATGAGCCTCGGCGGCCTCCATGCTCCGAAGGGCTTCTGCCAAATCGACCTCAGCCTGGGCTAATTTATCCATCAGTTCATCCCGCTCTTCCTCGAAGACCCTTTGGACTTGAGTGGCCGACTCGAGCTCGGCCTTAAGAAGGTCATTAACATCAGTTGTCTCTTCGAGCTCGATTTTCAGCTCATCACATACCCGGGCCCTATCCTCTGCTTTCTACTCAAACACCCTCATCCGCTCTTTGTACATGGCACTCTCATATTCGAGCAGCCGATGCCTTTTGGTCATGCTCGTGGCATCGGACTTGACCGAGTCCAGCTCCCCCCAGAGTTGAGAGATGGTGGTTTCAAGCTCACCAAGCCTTGAGGAAAAATGAGCGTTGTCCTAGCTAAGGCCGAATTTGTCTTCTTCTAGAAGCCGGTTATTTTCGACCAGCTCACCCTTTAATCAAAGGTTTTCGGCCTTTGTCGCATCGAGCTCAGGTTGGAGGTTGGAAAGAGTAACTGCTCGGTTCAACTCATCCCCCTCACCCGTAGAAGGTGCTGAAATTTCTCCATTTCTCGACCTTGGGCATCCAGTTGGCCCTTGATATCGTCAACCTCTTGCTGAGCACGGACGAAGGCTTCGTTAGCGAGCACCACACTCTGTAAAAGAAGCAAGTCAAAACTTGGATAAACGAGAAACTAAAATTCTCAATGAATTTTGCAAAGGATAGCTGATAAACTTACTCGATTGCCCGCGTCCATACCATCGTTAATGAGACACTGCCAAGGGACTCCGTTTATCTTCCATTTGTCCGAGTCCGAGACAAGGGGCCTCAGGTAGCTTGCCACGCCCACCGGACGAGACAAAAAGCTGCAATCCTCGGGAACAGTGATCACAACCGATCTTGTCCTCCTAGGTTCCACGCTCGAGGCCGGGAAGGTGCGCACCAAGCTATCCCTAGCACCGGTCTCGGTGGACCGGCTAGCTGCCCTCGTGGCCCGAGGAATAGGGAGATGTACAAAACTGGCAGCTTCCCCAGTAGCAGGAGGAACGTCCGAGAACATGTCATCAAAATCATCCAAACTTGAAGCTGGGATTGGAGAACTCGGAACGACCTTAGCTGCTTCGGCAAAGGCAGGCATCTCGGAGGTGGCAGCAGTCTCATAGCAGGGCAGCGGACCGACATCTGCTGGAACTTCGACCTCGGGGACCGGCTCAGCCCTTTGACCGGCTTCGGCAGCTGGTGCCTTCTCGGGTCTCCTTTTCCTTTGCAGTTGGGTTTCTTCGGAGTAAGCATCACCTGAAATATTGACAAATTCAATCGACCTTAGAGGATTCGGGTAATGAATTTCTTCCCCACCTGTGTGTAACGCCAGAGCTGAAGGTACTTCTCCGGCTGACGGGAGTGATGAAACGATGGTAGCCTCCTCCGGAATAGAGGCAATGGAAGGGGTTACACCGATCCTCCGAACGAGGAGCTCGGGCTCTGTTTTGTCTCTAAGAGTCCGAACGACGCTCCTCGCCCTCTTCTTCGGCTTCTACCCCTTGTCCGAGGGCCTTTTTCTCTTATTGGCGGCAGCAATGATGCGGGATGTACCCGTTGAATCGAACTCCGGTGCCGATGTAGCAGGTTCAGCCAGTGACTCCGATCTTGGGTCTACCGAGCCCTTGGGTAAATGAAAACCGAAGGTGTTACAAAAGGGAAGGGTAGAAGATGCAATAAATACTAATGGAGGAAGCAATGTATTACCGTGGTCTGGGCAACCCATCGGCCAAGCGACAGGAGCCCCCATGTCCGTGCTTCGTGGGTATGTTGAGCGATAACCCATTCGTTAATGTTCCGGACTGCCGGAGGTATCCACGCCACGGCTGGTATGAAGAAGAGGACAAGTAGTGAGAATGTGAAAAGGCTAATGTTTGATAAAGAATTCGAAAGCAACCATTTAAAGAACTGAGACTTACGGTTGTCATTCCATCTCTCCGGAAAGGGCATGTAGTTGGCCGGGATAATGTTCGCGGTCCTCACCCGGACGTAACGCTCCAGCCAACCCCTGTCTCTATCTTCGTCCATCTTCGAAAAGATAGGGTTCCGGCTCCGATTAGTAAGCTTTATTACACCACCCCGGAATAACCTCGGGGAGTATAACCGGATGAAGTGAGCAAGTGTGAACTCCTTTCTCTAATTATTGGCCAACAGCCGGAGGCAGGCCACGGTCCTCCAGACAATCGGACCAATCTGGGCCAGGGTAACATTGTAAGTCCGGCACATCTCCAAAATGACCGGATCGATCGGGGGGTCGAGTTTGAGGGTGAAAGGGTAAGTGTAAACGTATAAGAAGCCCTCCCGATGGTCACTGACTGATTCATTTGGTCCGGGGGCAAAAACTTGAATTGGACGGTTATCCCATCCGCAATCAGCCCGGACTAGATTGAGTTTGTCCTCAGTAATGGATGAGGGATATCGTCTCACATCATACCCTTTATCGGAAACCAGAGAAGGTTTCTCAACCTCGAAATATTTGTTATAATTGGGTTTGGACGGAACAATATCCAAAGCAGTGGGCTCGAAGGTGATTTTTCCCTTAGGTTGAGAAGTTGGCTCGGTTCCTTGAGATGAAACCGAGGGAACATCATGGGAAGTGGTTTCGGTGTTAACAGACATTTGAAAGTTATGAAGGAGATTTAGCAAATTCGAAAAGGAAGAAAACAGAGTAAGGGAGCAGCGAAGAAAAAATTCAAAATGGTAGAGTAAGAAGAAGCAGCAGCACACTCAACAAAAATGGCTAAGTGAAGAAGTTGGCAAAGTTGTTTCCTTTCACGTAATACAAGCAATGAATCAACGAGAAATATGAGATGAAAGGTGATTAGAAGAAATGAAATGAAGAGGTGAAATGAAGAACTGAAGATGATGAAACAGAATGGATCGTAAAATGAAAAAGTGAAGTGGAAGAAGACATTATATAGACATGGGATCGAGGCGGTTGCAGATCCCAGCCAACCGGGGAGTGCCACGTGTCCCATAATTAATGAGAAGTGACATGAAACGACGTGCGTTACGACAGTTGTCAGAGCTGACCGTCCGGTGCGAGACACGTGGCTGATGACAGAGGGACGTGACGCAACTGTTCCCGCTAAAATGAAAAGATAAGAACGAGCATATGGAACCACCGGTTTTTTGATTCATCCACTTCCCGTTACTCCGGTAAAACTACGGTCCGGAAAGTATGGGGACTATTTGTATACGGTAAAAATCGGATATATGCTAAGCCGTTAAGACCGAAGACCGAGGGAAGAAAGAAGCCAACACGAGCATGAAGACTTTCTTTCGGGACCGGAGGAGTGCTTGAACCGAAGAAAGCGAAGAACATTGTTTGGTCCGGTTTCTCCATAGCCGAGTTGACCGTGATCGTTGGCCCGGTTGATCGTGGCCGTTGGTCCGGGTAATCCGTTACACAATTGCCACGCGTCAAGACCGTTCTGTCACACTGTACTGCCAATCATACGGGTGTCAGACCGTACGACCAACCTTATCCTTTTAGGGTTTTTCTTTATTCAAAAGGGTTTTATGTTGTATGAGGCCCATAAGGCAAAAACTATAAATAGGGGTCATTACCCTACTTTTAAAGGTTGGCTTCTTGAGTTCTAGAACATTGTAATAGCAAAATATATAAAATATCTCTCTCATTCTGTGACTTTGGTCCGGATTCAGTTGTTGTTCTTTAGCTTTGTTCAATTAAACAATACTCATATATTATTAGATACATATATTTAGAGTAAATTACCAATTATTATTCGCCCCTTCATAGCATATCCTTATATATCTTTTTTCAACCAAATAGATCAGATTTTAACCACATATCCTATACCTCATTCATAAATTTAATTGATTACCTAAATTCGAGGTAAACAGGTAGTAGAAAATGTAAGCTGATGAGATGGCTAGTTATTACGTTGCCATAATTTATGTACAAAGTTTGCGGTTTCTACACTGCTATTGACTTGCGTCAGACTTAGCAAAGGAATTCGTAAAATTTCTTTTAACAATGATATATTCCAATATAATTAATGAATCGTATTGTGGAATATGAATGAATTGATGACGTGGGGATCTAGTAGCTCAATTGGTTGACTACCTGAACTTTCAGCTTGTTGGTTAGGATTCGAATCCCCACATTGTAATCCCCTTCCCTATTTTTCCTTTCCCTATTCTTTATGTAATAAAATTAAAAAAAAAAAAAAAAAAAAAACTGAGATGATGACATATATTAAATGGAAACAGCATGGAGCACCAGCATTTTTGGACACGTTAGACAAGCAATTAACTAAAGAGTTGATAGACTAATTTTACAAAGATAACCGAGATGATGGCTTATTACATAAAAATACAAAATGTAATTGAATTAACTTATACCGAAACAAAGATATTTTCTTGTTTGTTGCAGGAGATAGACTACTTCTTGTTTAGCGTGCTGACAGTTTTTTTTTTTTTGCTTATATTACTCCCTCCGTCCCATTTTAAGTAACATTTAAAAAATAAACGGAGACTTTTGAATCTTGTGGTCGTAAATTAAAGATATTTGTAGTCCTCTAAATCTTGTAGTTTTAAAATTGCCATGTAGGATATTGAAATTGGAAAACTTACTAAATATAGAAAGAGACACTTTTTTGGGACAGACCAAAAAAAAAAGTAAGACACTTAAATTGGAACGGAAGAGGTATATCTTATCTTAATTTAACTGTGCAATGGACTTGAATTAAATTTAAAAATGTAAAAAATACTTTTGAATTATGTGATCTTAAATATAATATGTGATGTTATTTTTGTAAGAAAGTGTCATTAAATAAGGGTAAATGGAAATATAAAAATTACTTCCTCCCTGCATTGTTACTTTTTCACAATGAACTTTGCACTTCTCTTAAGAAATAAAAAATGAAATGCATATTTTACTATAATACCAATACTAATTGGTGTGTAGTATCAACGGATTTTGAAAATAATTTGGGGAATGAATACTTAATGTTAAGGGTAAAATAAGATAAAGTTTAATGTTTGAAAAAGCGGGAGCGTAAGGCGAGACGTATTATGTATGCCTCAGCAAGGCGTAAGCCCCGAGGCACGGGGCATAAGCCCATGGGTATTTCATTTTTAGTATTTAAAAAAATATAATTATAATAAATATTTTTAAGTAAAACTGCACACAAATTTAAAGAAAACTATAACTAAGTGAAAATATATATAGATGTGCTCCATTCCCACAAAAAACTAATCAAAACAATCTATTATGTGCTACCTACAAGAATAAGCGATTGTTCGTTATTATTTTTTTTTTTTTTTGAGATAGTAGAAGAAAAGATAAAGAATGAGAAAGAGCATAAATTAGGGCATCTAGCAATAAAAAAGGTCTTGACTTTTATATTTAATGTTTCAGTTCTATTTTAAAACATTTGAGTAATTACAAGCCGACTTTTGAGAATTTGGGCATTATATTAAGGACTTATTTAACAAATTTCATTTTAATTTGAAGAAGTTTTCTGGGCTTACGCCCCAACACAAAAGATTCGCCTCACACGTCCAAGCGTACGCCCCGAATTGATGGATGTACGCCTTTTGAGACTTTCGCCCTGCACCATCGCCTTGGGGCATTTTAGGTGCGCCCCGCCCTAGGGATCTCCCCAAAAACGCCTTTCAAAACACTGGTTGGGATTACTATAGTTTCTGTCTCTAAGAACTCTTGTTGTCATCTCTCTCTAACTTCTCATGTCTACAAACGATCCTAAGTACATTACCCCACCTGACCCACCTAACACCACCAATGATAATTTGACACCCCAAACATCAACAACTCTACTACACCATTAACTAACAGCACAGTCCCTATAACGGCTAATATAGTTGTTATTACCACCTGTCACAACTCAGCCTGCAGAACCTCCAAACACCATCGGAAAACCCCAAATTAACACCAGCAAACACCAAAATCAAACCAATTCTACCATCAACAATTCTAATGCTAACACAATCTCTGCAAATGACAACCCTTCCATCCCTAAAATCTTATCCAACTTCGACAAACCTTAACCTAAGAAGAATGGCAATCCAAACCA